>NC_091990.1:27733828-27968121 GCF_044704955.1 Pristiophorus japonicus
CCCGTGGCCCTGGTCCACCAAGCCATGGTCACGAATTCACGTAGACTACGCGGGCCCGTTCATGGGAAAAATGTTCCTCATTGTTATTGATGCGTACTCGAAATGGATTGAGTGCATCATATTGAATTAGTGCACGACATCCACCACTGTGGAGAGTCTGCGTGCGATCTTTGCGACCCACGGCTTGCTGGACATTCTAGTTAGCGACAACGGCCCATGTTTCACTAGCTATGAATTCCGGGACTTCATGTCGGGTAATGGCATCAAACATGTCAGGACAGCGGCGTTCAAGCCGGCTTCCAATGGCTAGGCGGAACGTGCGGTCCAAATCATAAAACAAGTCATGCTCCGGATTCAAGGACCCTCCCTTCAATACCGTCTATCGCGCCTCCTACTGGCCGACAGGTCCCGACCGCACTCGCTCACGGGAGTCCCGCCAGCGGAACTACTCATGAAACGTACACTAAAAACTCGTCTGTCCCTCATTCATCCTGTCCTGTCACACATTGTTGAGGGCAAGCGCCAGTCCCAAAATGAGTGCCGTGACCGTAACTCAAAGGGGAAATGGATAGAAATTGATGACCCTGTATTTGTTCTTAATCAGGGGCCCAAGTGGCTCGAGGGTACTATCATTGGGAAAGAGGGAAATAGGGTCATAGTGGTCAGAATCAACAATGGGCAGATATGCCGCAAGCATCTGGACCAAGTAAAAAAAAAGGTTCAGCATGGACACTGAGGAAAATCATGAGATGCTGCCCACACCACTGCCAGAAACGAGCAACAAGAACCGTCAGCAGCATGCACAGTCCCTGCGGCTAGCCCAGACGAGCTGGAATCACCACAGGTGACAAAGACGCATGCCAAGGCTCAACAACCAGAGCCCCAACTGCAGCGCTCCACGAGAGAGCATCAACCGCCTGAAAGACTCACCCTTTGACCCAAAGACGTTGGGGGGAGGTGATGTCATGTTTGTAACCTCACATAACTGTAACCTTCATGTAACAACACTGTACACTGTATACACCTGAGAAATGCACACCTTGATCACAAGGGGTGAACTTGTGGGAGACACTCCTCACCTGGTCCTCCAGGTATATAAAGGGAGGTCCCACGTAGGATCATCACTTCTTGGTCCTGTGAATAAAGGTACAGGTCACAGAGTGACCTTGTCTCCAGTATGTGCCTCGTGTTGATTTGCTGTAGTGTGTAAGGACACAACAGGAACCATCCCCTGGAAAAGATGGGACACAGCTGAGTAACGTTCTATCTCTGCCTGTCCCCAGATCCATGGTTAACTTGGCAGAGGGTGGGGGAGATAGAAAGTTTAGGCCATGGTATCCATAGTGTTGTAGTTGAAATGATGTTGGATATATTTCATTACAATGGTGATAAACTGCAGAATCATAAAGCAATTGAATTTCTTTCCAGAGTGCAGAATATTGGTGTTCCTGTAGAAAAAAATCAGTATGCAAACCCTTGTCAGCAAATTTATTACATTAAAAATGCTGCCAGTCATGGAGTCCAGATAATGACATTTGACAATGAGATTTAACTATTCAAAGTTGCGAGGAGCCATCCTACAACCAAGTGAGTAAGTTTACTGTTACGGTATTAACTACACCATGTACATTCTGAAGTGCTTAAAATAAAGTTTGAATTAGCTTAGAACAACCTGTTTTTCATGTTTCATTCTTGAATTTCAAACTTTACTGCGTTGACTGGGGTAACATTTATTTCATGATTAATTCTATTGGAAGGAAACGCTGTTTAATCGATTTAACCATAACGATGTATTTGTTGCTGAGAACAGTTAAAAATGTTTCTCTTCTAGGATGGTTCTTTGCATTGGTACATTGCATTATGTTTGGAGCCTCTTTAAACTTGTGCAGGAACCTCCTGGAATTTGCAAGAAGTTGGAGTTAGGTCGGGCCAGACTAACCATCATATAATCATTACGTGTGTGAGTTTGTGTGTATGTGTCACTATAGTTTTCATGTGGGAAGTGGTTGTACTGATCCGAAGACCTGTGATCCAGCAATAGTAGATGCTCGTCTTGTGCTTAATATGGGAGTAAGTTTATATTTTATTTGATATTATTCTACCCCTTCCCCATAAATAAAACTGGAGAGCTAATAAAACAAATATACAATGGTCCATATTTTAAAATATTGGCTTCATTGAAAATTGTGACTGGACATTAATAAAAATCCTGTGCTTGTACTAGAATTTGTTTTATCCTCTGCAGGCTGAAGTTAGACATTATAATATTATTTGCTTGATATTGGAGGTGGTTTTCCTGGCTCTGATAGTACCAAAATTAAGTTTGAAGAGGTAGATGAAATAGTCTGTTCTAAAAATCTGTCTCCATAAAGGAGTTTAAGTTATTGGAGTAAGCTTGTGGAGTTTTATAAAATGTGAAATAACTCTTTAAATTATTATTGTTTTCTACTGTGGTAGATGACAGCAGTGATCAATCCTACACTGGCAATGTACTTTTCTGTAGGCTGTGGGGTGCAGATAATTGCTGATCCTGGTCGGTATTATGTAGCATCATCCTTCGCATTGGCTGTGAATATCTTTGCCAAGAAAGTGATCATCAAGGATCATTCTGACTCTGAAGGTTACTGTCTTCCAAATCTAGCTATACTATTATGAAAACTTCACATATGTGCACACCCACTACCTGTCCATCATACTTCAGCTGTCTGTTACATGCTATCTAACATTTGATAAAGAAACAAATACTACCTTTGGAATCTATAGGAAAGACTCTGCAGGAATACCACATATGGGACTCAGAATTATTGCACCTTTTTAGTTGATTTTCTCTCAAACAAAGGGCCCGAGTTTGGTCAAGCCTAGGTTCTGCCCATGTACTGTTGAAAGGACCGCTAAGATCCTGATGGTACTTTGGGCGGACGTTTGGTGGAAAAATGTGGGGGAAAAAGTAATTCCGAGGATAGAGTCGGGCCCAGGGAGTGGGGGGGCGGGGGGGGCGGGGGGGGGGGGAAACATGAAAAAAAAATTTCAAGAAATGGAAAAAAAAACTGTTACAAATCCTTCAGCCGACTCTATCCACCAAAATTGCTACAAAAGAATGAAAAGTGCACTAACCTTTTCTTGCAGGTCTTCATACTTACCGTTCAGGTAAGACCTGCCTCCATGCGGCGGTCCGTTCTGCTGCTGGAGCGGAGGACTGCCCGGATCAATCTTGTTATGTATCGATGTGTGTATCGTCCTGCGTCCTGGGGGGGGGGGGGGGGCGGGGAGTGAGATGTTATGTATTGATGTGTGTATCGTCCTGGTACATTAAATGTATAATAAGCACAATGGTACACCACAGAGGGCGCTGTGGTGGGAGACCTGAAAGTACCTGCAAGAGGTAGTATAAAAGGCTGACCACCACACCGGAGAGTCACTCTGGAGCTGTTCAATAAAGGACCAAGGTCACAGCAGTTAGATCAACACCAGACCGTGTGGAGTCAGTGATTTGTGTGCTACATACACCACATTGGCGACAAGGAAGCGGACGGATTCCACGCAACCATGGCTACTCTGGGCTCGCTAAAGGATTTTACCGTGGGCAATGATTGGAAGGCCTTTATGGAAAGGCTCGAGTACTACTTCACACCAAACGATCTGACGGAGGACACGAACGCACTGAGAGAGAAGCGTAAAGCGATATTACTCTCCAGTTGTGGCGATGAGGTTTACTGTCTAGTCAGCGATTTGCTGGCACCCGGGAGCGCCAGGGACAAGTCATATGAGGAGCTGACTGAACTCATTCGTGACCAGTTGAAACCGAAGGAGAGCATCCTCACGGCCAGATACAAATTTTACCATCACTGCAGACCCAGGGCCAGGATTTCACCAAATATGCTGCGGACCTCAGGAGACTCGTGGCGCCGTGTGATTTTGGCACACATCTTGACGAGGCGTTGCGGGATGTTTTCGTCATGGAGATTGGCCATGAGGGCCTCCTTCATAAGCTGCTAGCCACGGAACCCACAGACACCCTGACAAAGGCCATCACCATCAGCCGGGCATATATGACCTCGACTTGCAGCACAAACAAATGACCCACACAGTCTCGAACCCGGCAGGCACTGTCCACAGGATAGCGCCCACCACGGACAAAACTGCAGAACGTGGCTCTGCCCGGGGCAGAGAGCACGGACCTCGGGGTCCTGGAACTCAGAGTCCACTGGGGGGGACCAATCAAGCAGCACCATGCTGGCACTGTGGAGGAAGCCATGGGGCTCACCGGTGCAGGTTTGCGGAATACACGTGCAATACCTGCCACCTGAAAGGCCACCTTCAGCGTATGTGTAAAAGAAATCGGACTCACCATGTGGCTGAGGAGATGGGGGATGATCCACTGTTCAGCGAGGAGCAGGCAGAAGATGATGAGATCTTGGGACTGTACACGTGTACCGATGATTTGCCCCCCAGTGGTAATGGGAGTAAAAATCAATGGAGTCCCTGTGAGTATGGAAGTGGGCACGGGCTCGGGTCCGTCGTTGATGAGTCAGAGAACTTTTGATGAACTGTGGATTAACCCAGCTGCATGACCCAAGCTAGTCCCGATCACGGCAAAGCTGCGTACCTACACCAGGAAACTGATACCTGTTCTTGGCAGAGCGGAGGTACAGGTATCCCACGGGGACGAGACGCACGGTTTACCTTTGTGGGTCGTTGCAGGCGATGGGCCAATGCTCCTCGGCCGGAGGTGGATGGGGACGGACCGTGGGAGCTGGGAAAACTTCACCACTCCACATGCTGCTGCTCCCCGGGGTGCTGCCGTGCCCCGGGTTTCCAGAGAGCAGCGCCGACCGAGCTGGAGCTGCAGCCTCAATCCACCCACAATCTCTGGCTGGGGCAAACAGAGCAAGCCCCAGCCGCGGACCTCAAGCCACAGAGATCCTGCAGCCTTAGCCCCCACAGGCAAGCGGCCCTGCAGAGGCGGGCCTAGTGGTGGGGGCGGAGGGGGGGTGAGCTGGTGGGGCGCAGCGGGCGGGGTGCCAGAGATCCAGGATGGCTAGCGGATCGGAGGGGCCCACGCAGAGGGAGAGTCGGGCGGCGGCGGCAACTGGAGGTCGGCGGTCACGACGGCCGCAGAGGAGGCCGCAGGGGAGGCAGCAAGTGCGGCGACTGGAGAGGCCACGACGGCTGCAGGGGAGGCGGCTACGATGGCCACCAGAGAAGCGATGACGACGGCCGCAGGAGAGGTGGCAAGTCAGGTGGCAGCGGAGGGGGGCGGAGGCTGCGGCGGCGGAGGGCATCCGGAGCGGCGGAGAGCAAGATGGCGGCGGCCTTGTGTCCAGAGCAGCAGAACATCAAAAGGTGGCGGCGCCCAAGGAGAAGCCTCGTGGAATCCAAGATGGCGCCTTAAAAAGGAAATGCACCCGGGAGTCTTAAAAGGGCCTTACCACGTGGTGGTCCCCACAAAGTGACTTTTGTAAGGCAAGAGAGAGTCTAAAATGAGCTATGTTAATGTGAGATGACTGATTTATAATAAGAATTAATATTTTAATGCTGAATGGTCACTGTGTTTGTGTAAAATAATGGATATGAAGTACAATTAATGATAAGAGCTAATAAGGAAATCAGGGATCCGTTACCATGTCACTGCACCTCACCCAGAGGAGCTGGGATTTAATAACTATTTAATGTAACTGCTCAGTGTACCCGCAACCCGTTGACGCAACATCTGTACCAGATAACATGTACCATACAAACGCACTGTCTATGCATACCTGCCTTCCGTTTGACAAACAAGGCCGAGATCCCCGGCAACGGCTTCAGGACTGGGGGGGGCGGGGGGGTAAGTGAGATGTTATGTATTGATGTGTGTATCGTCCTGCGTCCTGGGGCGGGGGGGGGGGGTGGGGAAGTGAGATGTTATGTACCGATGTGTGTATCGTCCTGCGTCCTGGGGCGGGGGGGGGGGGGTGGGGAAGTGAGATGTTATGTATTGATGTGTGTATCGTCCTGGTACCTTAAATGTATAATAAGCACAATGGTACACCACAGAGGGCGCAGTGGTGGGAGACCTGAAAGTACCTGCAAGAGGTAGTATAAAAAAGGCTGACCACCACACCTGAGTCACTCTGGAGCTGTTCAATAAAGGACGAAGGTCACAGCAGTTAGATCAACACCAGACCGTGTGGAGTCAGTGATTTGTGTGCTACATACACCACAAATCTGGGGAATGAGGATGGGAGGACTTCTGTCGGCGTTGCACGCCGGCGCACGCTCTCCAATGGTCTTCTCTCCCCGCCTCTGTGAGGACCTCACCAAACTCGTTCGGAGGGGCGAGCGCCCAGAAAACATGGCCGGTGGTAAGGCCACAAAGTTTGCAAATTCCCATGGAGACTTTATGGAGCAGCTCTGGGCAGGGCAGGGCAGAACTAACGGCTGCTCCATGGATGCACTCCTGATCCCAGGGCTAGGAGTATTTTAATACTACTGGCCGGTGTCTGCCTAAGTTTCTAGTCGAGCTCCTGTGGCATTGCACACAGGGAGTCAAGATCAAGGGTAGTCTCAGGTGGGGCAGGGCTAGAGTGCATAAGATAATTGAGCCAAGGCGTGCAGACATAATTAAGTCTCCATTTTGAAATCTTACATTCTGTTTAAAAAAGGGGGCAGGCAAAAGGCGGGTAACTACAGGCCGGTTAGTTTAACATCTGTAGTGGGGAAAATGCTTGAAACTATCATTAAGGAAGAAATAGCGGGACATCTGGATAGGAATAGTGCAATCAAGCAGACGCAGCATGGATTCATGAAAGGGAAATCATGTTTAACTAACTTACTGGAATTCTTTGAGGATATAACGAGCATGGTGGATAGAGGTGTACCGATGGATGTGGTGTATTTAGATTTCCAAAAGGCATTCGATAAGGTGCCACACAAAAGGTTACTGCAGAAGATAAAGGTACGCGGAGTCAGAGGAAATGTATTAGCATGGATAGAGAATTGGCTGGCGAACAAAAAGCAGAGAGTCGGGATAAATGGGTCCTTTTCCGGTTGGAAATCAGTGGTTAGTGGTGTGCCACAGGGATCAGTGCTGGGACCACAACTGTTTACAATATACATAGATGGCCTAGAGGAGGGGACAGAGTGTAGTGCAACAAAATTTGCAGATGACACTAAGATTAGTGGGAAAGCGGGTTGTGTAGAGGACTCAGAGAGGCTGCAAGGAGATTTGGATAGGTTAAGCGAATGGGCTAAGGTTTGGCAGATGGAATACAATGTCGGAAAGTGTGAGGTCATCCACCTTGGGAATATTATTTGAATGGGGAGAAATTACAACATGCTGCGGTGCAGAGGGACCTGGGGGTCCTTGTGCATGAATCCCAAAAGGTTAGTTTGCAGGTGCAGCAGGTAATCAGGAAGGCAAATGGAATGTTGGCCTTCATTGCGAAAGGGATGGAGTACAAAAGCAGGGAGGTCCTGCTGCAACTGTATAAGGTATTGGTAAGGCTGCACCTGGAGTACTGCGTGCAGTTTTGGTCACCTTACTTAAGGAAGGATATACTAGCTTTGGAAGGGGTACAGAGACGATTCACTAGGCTGATTCGAGAAATGAGGGGGTTACCTTATGATGATAGATTGAGTAGACTGGGTCTTTACTCCTTGGAGTTCAGAAGGATGAGGGTGATCTTATAGAAACATTTAAAATCATGAAAGGGATAGACAAGATAGAGGCAGAGAGGTTGTTTCCACTGGTGGGGGAGACTAGAACTAGGGGGCACAGCCTCAAAATACGGAGGAGCCAATTTAAAACCGAGTTGAGAAAGAATTTCTTCTCCCAGAGGGTTGTGAATCTGTGGAATTCTCTGCCCAAGGAAGCAGTTGAGGCTGGCTCATTGAATGTTTTCAAGTCAAAGATAGATAGATTTTTAAGCAATAAGGGAATTAAGGGTTACGGGGAGAGGGCGAGTAAGTGGAGCTGAGTCCACGACCAGATCAGCCATGATCTTATTGAATGGCGGAGCAGGCTCGAGGGGCTAGATGGCCTACTCCTGTTCCTAATTCTTATGTTCTTATGTTCTTATGTATTTTTATATTTGCATTATGAATTCCTATATCCACATTTATAATGGATATTGGCTATGTAAACTTGTCACACTTTAATTACACCCTCATGCCAGTGGTGGCACAGCAGTATCTCTCCTGGATAGGCTATAATTATAGCTTGATGAATTTACATAGTCAGTTACCATTATAAAAGTTGATGGGGGTGGGGGGGGGGGGGGAGCGGTGCAGATATATGATTTTTAATATATCAATAGATAAATATAAGTCATGTCTTGCAAGTGTCTGCCACACACCAGACATCATACTTTGTAACAGATGCTTTGACCTAGAATGCTAAACTTACAAGCAGTTACAACTGACCTTTTTGTTCTCAGCAGTTTATAAGTAGCTACAATTTCTTGGATTTGCCTTCTAACAACCGTAGCTTTAAAGGCACAAGGCAGATTAACAGCTAAACCAAAACCAGGATTATTTGTGTGCAAAACCACTGGAATTCCAGTAGGTTCTAGTAGTATTCAAATATTCATCTTACTGATACTAAAGTACCTACCCTAACATGCGTTTATTTATTTTAATGAGTGTTAGTTATTTTCCTTTCTAGATGAAATGTGTGTGAATGACAAATCAGTTATGTACTATGCAAATGATGGTGTCTGTGACCAGGAACAGATGAAGCCTATCCTGTACAAAGTATGTTAATAGCAAGAATTTCATTCAAAATGCTAAGTCCAAATATACAGGAAGAGAAGATTTTTTTCATTAATTGCAAGCAAAGACTCAGGACTGTGCAGCCACCTGTACAGGAAGTTGTCAGAAACCTATCCCAGCGCAATCTGACACATTCCACCTCATAATCTGGAAATTGTTACACTGACTGGGTTCTGAAAAATCAGTTAAAATGAAACTTTTTGAACATGGCTTGGAGGATATGAGGTCAGCAGTGGGCTATGATAAATTTCTCTGAATGAAACTGAGCAGGTAACTCTCATGGGAAAGTCTTAAATGGGTAATGCCTTGGGTACATCACCAATAGAAGTTGTTCTTTCACCGTGAAATACTCTAAAGTCTTTAAAAGAACAATTTGTCTATTTCATCCCACAGGGTTACATAAATAGATGGCCCTGGTCCAATATATAGTTAGCTCAGCCGGTTCTAATTCATTAGCTGCAATTGCCCATGGAATCCCATCACCGTCCATTCCTATTAACTATTAATTTGAGAAATTACATTTGTGTATTATTGGGCCCAAGTTTCCACATGATTCGCGCCTGATTTTTTAGGAGCAACTGGTGGAGAACGGACTATTTTAGAAATCGCAATTCTCCACATTTTTTTTTCTGCAGTTCTAGTCAGGTAGAACAGTTCTACTTTGGAACAGAATTTTTTCTTCAAAAGGGGGCGTGTCCGGCCACTGACGCCTGATTTGAAAGTTTCCACAGTGAAAACGTACTCCAAACTAAAGTAGAATGGAGCCAGTGAAGATTTTTGTAGAACTGAAAAAACCTGTTCTACACATTAAAAAATCAGGCGCAGGTTACAAATTAGGCGTCCAGAACGAGGTGGGGGAGGGGGGGGGAAGGGAACTCATTAAATTTGACAATAAATCCTTATTTATACTTATACAAATATTATACAAATAAATCCAACCTGAATAAACATTTATAAGCCAAGAAAAGATTAAATAAACCATCTTCCTACCTGTGTGAAAGTGCTTCAGCCAGGGAGAATTCTGCAGCCGTTCGTGTCGCTGAGCGGGAGGGAGGGGGAGAGAGAGAGAGCGAGAGGGAGGGAGAGAGAGAGAGAGAGGGGGGGAGGGAGGAAGAGAGAGGGAGGGGGAGGGAGAGAGAGAGAGGGGGAGGGAGAGGGGGGGGAGCGGGTGTCGGGTCGGGTCTGGTTGGCGGGGGGGGGAGTGGGTGTCGGGTCTGGTCGGCGGGGGGGGGAGTGGGTGTCGGGTCTGGTCGGCTGGGGGGGGGGGGGAGCGGGTGTCGGGTCCGGTCGGCGGGGGGGGGGGGGGGGAGCGGGTGTCGGGTCTGGTCGGCGGGGGGGGGAGTGGGTGTCGGGTCTGGTCGGCGGGGGGGGGGGGGGGGGGAGCGGGTGTCGGGTCCGGTCGGGGGCGGGGGGGGGGGGGAGCAGGAGCTGGCCGTGGGAGGAGCCTTATTCACGCAGCCCCAGTGAGGCCATTGGGCCAGGGCGAGGGGCTGCGTGCTTCGGGCCCCTCCCACACAGTTCGGCGCCTGGAGCTACTGCACTTGCGTGCCGACTGTAGCGCGCATGTGCAGAGGTCCCGGCACTGTTTTCAGCGCAGGGACTTGGCTCCGCCCCCCCCACAGCGCGTGCTGCGCCGAGGGCCAGGGGACCTGTAAGTAGGTGGAGAATACCGAGGATTTTTTTAGGCGCCGTTTTAGGCGCGAAAAACGGGCGCCCAGCTCAGAGGGGCGCCCGTTTTTTTTCTTGTGGAAACTTGGGCCCAATAAGACTACATTGCATCTTTACAGAATCTTAAGTTTAACTTGATTTATTTCAGATACAAACAGGAATACAAGTTTGATCAACAACTGTATATCTCTAGCGTTTGGGGACCCACGTGTGATGGACTGGATCACATTGTTGATCAATGGAAATTGAGTGAACTGCAATGTTGGAGACTGGCTGCCGCTTGAAGAAATGGGAGCACATACTGTGGTTGCCTCAATGGCTTTCAGAAAACTGATGTAAACCATGTAATGTCCAAGACAGCATAGTAAGAACTTGATTTGAGGAAGTGTTATATTGACCAGAAATCCCAAATGTTATCCTATCTATTAAATCCAGGAATCCATTCACTCTACGTTCAATTTACAGGAGTCCGCAAGTTGCTTCTTATACAATCTTCAGCACAGTTCTTAAATCTAGTGTAAAACATTTGCTATAGCAACCTTACTTTGTTAAACTGTCTAATTTGTATAAATTAGAACTTTTTTACTGTTTCCAATTGTAGTGTTGATCTTGCATCAGACAGTCAACATAGCTGGTTGTAATACTTTTTAAAGTTAATTTTTAATGTTAAACAAATCCTATGTCAGACAAACTTTTAATGAAAAAAATTAAAGTTAATGTCAAAGACATCACTGTACCTAAACTGGTATATTAAGATTTCTAGCTATATTCTGACCATCCATTTGTAGAGTTTAAAATATCAGACTTCCACCCCTTCCAAAAATTGCTCTCATCAATTCCTACATTACAACAGTGACGACACTTCAAAAAGTAATTCATTGGCTGTTACGTTCAGAATAACTCCGCAAGACTGTATACTATAAGCTCAAATTGTTGTGACCTTGGTCTCTTTAATGTAACTCCAGAGTGAGGAAGCAGCATGGTGGACTGCCTTTTATACCTGCTTGCCCAGGGTGTGCAGGTGACCCTTGGGTCTCCCACAGGTGCGCCCCCTGGTGGCAAGTCTTACACATAGTAAAGTTTACATACATAACATTGGCTGTAAAGCATTTTGGGATGTCTTGAGGTCGTGAAAAGTGCTATATAAATGCATTCTTTCTTTTTTCTTTAACACATTGTGGTTATCATATTGGCCGCGATTTTACTTACCTCAGGCAGGTCCGTGGCGGGCAATGTCAGTGGCGAGTTGTGGCTATGCTGCTGGCTTCATCCCATTGCGTAAAATGACTTCCCATTGATAGGGCTTGTTAAGCCCGCCCAGCGCGTTACCCGGCCCAATTAGAGGAAGCGGGTCTGGTGACATCATTGCATGACGTGTCATCAACCGATTTCCTTAAAGGGACCATGATCACATTTGTCTTGATATTTGTGCTACCAGTGTTCTACAGCATTGAGGTGTTGCAAACACTGACAATGACTGCACAAAAGCACAGGGCAGTACCCAGGCTCTCCTATGACTCCTTCTACATGCAGGGAGGTCCTCTTCTCTTCCCATGGGTGGAAGAAACCACCCCAGGAGATCAACTGGTTACACATTGCAGAGGTGGGCACAAACAGGGATGTGGTCAGGAGGACCTGAGTGCAGTACCGCAAACATTTCAATGATCTCAGTAGATCATGAAACGTTAGTACAAAGCTACACTCGACCGCATCCTGCTGTGCCTTTCATCACATCCCCATCACTCTGCTTGCCCTCACCTACTCCTGCGCATCCTTACTCACACCAACTTACCTTGGACCTCCATCCATCCCTCTCTGTATTATCACATCCCCCATACTCACCCTCATTCTAGTCCAATCATACCAACTAACAACTAACCACAAGGGTACGCACTGGTGGGTTTTAGCCAATCTTCATGATTTGTGTGCGCCTTTGGAAGTGGCTTAATGAGTTGGTGGTACAGATCCAGTTGTGGCACCATGTAAGTAATATATAACCCTCGGGTAATGTATTGTAATTTAATGCTATTTGAGTATAATATATGAATGATGTAATGTAATGTAATGTAATTAATGCTGGGATCATCAAATCTTATTATAATGCCATGCAATTTCTGTACTTTCTGTTCATGTTAATTAAATGTAAAATCTGTCGGTGATATCTAATGCAGTAGTGTTGCTCCTCCTACATATGCCTGTGCAGTATAAGCGTTCTAATGTCACCTTGGCCCTCCCCTCCTCTTCTACTAACCTCTCATATTATGTTTTCTAGTTGCCCCCTGGAGCGTCGCCCCTTTTAGTTCAAGTAGTGCTCACTACCGGAGACGACACCACAGAGGAGGAGGATCGGATGGTTGACCCTCAGCTATGCTGCTCAACCCAAAATGTGGAGGAGGTTTCACTGTCGAGGGCAAGCATCGACATCGGTCGCGAGCTCCTCCAGGTGATAGGTGGGTTGACCGGCAACATTGCCATGCTTTCAACTCATCATTCGGAGGCCATGGCGCAGCTGATTGCGGTAATGCGGCAAACCGTCGATGCCATGCGGCAGATCATGGATTCGGTATATGGCACTGCACATCAAGGTGCCGTACCACCTATGCCAGCAGATGAGCATCATGAGGAAGCAGTTGCTCCTGACTCTGGAGACGGGTCTTCGGATACCCAGTCTTCTCCGTGATCCCAAGAAGTGACTCTGCCACTGTCACCCCCACCACCACCCCCCCGCCCCCACCGCAGGAGCGCTCGAAGTGCCCTGTGTTATGTCTTTAATACTCTTATGAATGACTTCACGAGGTCTAGTATTGTACTTGAACTGTTGTGACCTTAGTCTCATTTATTGTAACTCCAGAGTGAGGCACAAGCATGGTGACCCTCAGGTCTCCCACCGCAGTGCCCTCTGGTGGCACACCTTATGTGACGATACAGTTAGTATACATGGTCTACATACATGACACCCTGCTGCAAGACGGCTCGGAGTAAATGTGGGTAGGACCAGGGGCAGGGGCAACGTTATGGGGAAAGGGTGTGTTAAGGTATGGGGGGGTTGTTGTTATCGTTATTTAAATTATTTTTAAAATGTTGACTATTGGGGGGGATGGGCGTTTCTATTCTGTAAATAATGTTTGTATTTGTTATTTGTTTTTTCCCATTTAAAATTTTTATATGTAAGTCTAAAATTTAAAAAAAAAAGGTTTTTTTCAATTGTTAAATTATAAAAGATTTTTTATTACACTTACAATTGCTGGGCAGTGTCATTTACCAACAGAAGGTTAACTATCAGTACAAGAGTTGCAAACAATGGCCAGGCCAGGCAAGGATGAAACGTAATGTAATGTAACTGTCACCGTCACTTCACCCAAGCAAAGCGTTCATTTATGAGCTGCTGACGCAACTATTACAGCTGCGTAATTACCACGGGTCTTCTCCTGTGGGGGGGGGGGGGGGGGCAGGCATGGGTTCATCGCCAGGCTGATTGTCCTCCCTGAGGTCCTGCTCCTCTTCCACCTTCTCTCTCTCCTGAGGTGGACCGGCAGTTCCATCTGGCAATTCCTGTCCCCTCCTGATAGCTAAGTTGTGCAATATGCAGCACACCACAATGAACTCAGCGACCTGCTCAGAGTGGTACTGTAGGCTGCCTCCAGAGTGGTCCATGCATCTGAAGCGCTGCTTCAGCACTCCAATTGTCTTTTCGACGATATTGTGTGTGGCTATATGACTCTGGTTGTAACGATGCTCGGCATCTGTCTAGGGCTTATAGAGCGGGGTCAAGAGCCAGGTAGCAAGGCCATATCCTTTGTCACCTAGCATCCAGCACTGACCTTGTGGCTGACTGCTAAAAAGGTCAGAAACAGTGCTCTCAGCAAATGCTCCCTGGAAAATTGGCATTTACTGCCATGATTATTTGCTTGTGGTCAATAACGAGCTGCAAATTCAGGGAGTGGAATCCCTTTCGGTTACAGTAAACCTCTGACTCCTCTAAAGGTGCTCGCATGGCGATGTGCATACAGTCTAATGCACCCTGGACCTTGGGGAAGTTTGCTATTCTCGAGACCCCAATGCCCTCTCACTCTGTGCCTCCTTGGCCGTAGGGGCGTTTATAAAGTCCATCCTGCGTGCGTAAAGGGCTTCAGAAACCTGGCGAATGTAGCAATGTGGCGTGCTGAGAGATGCAGCAAATGTTGCCAGCTGAGGCCTTAAAGGAGCCTGATTCATAGAAGGAAAGTGCCGCAGTAACCTTAACCTCAACGGACAGTGCGGTCCTGATGGTGCTGGAAGGCTGCAGGTCTCCCTTAATGAGCTGGCATATCTCACTGATGACCTCTTTTCGGAAGCGCAGCCTTCTAACGCAAGTTCTATCAGACAGGTTCAGGTATGAACGCTGCTCCCTGTAAATGCGTTAGGTGTAAGGTCTCCTCCTCCTCAGCAGTCTGCCACCTCTTTGATTGGGCACATAATGCTCTTCAAAGAACCTTCTCCCATCTCTATTCTGAAGCATGAGTAATCAGCAATACTGGCTGAGAAATTACAGGCCCCATTACTATAAATGCCCCAATCTGTCTTCAAACGTCTTGAATTGTCCTTAAACAACCACAAATTTACTCAAAATTGACCATAATGTGCTCAGATGATTGTCAAGATTTTAAAACACCCTTAAAATCACTCACGAATTACTTCAATGCTTCCAACAACTTTAAGCAGGTTCAATTTCATCCGATTTAAAACATGGCGTCTATATCACCAGGTTAAAGTCAGGTGAGTGCAACATTTTCTGAGCGTTTGTTTGGGTGGACGGTAATTTGGGCAGTATATGGGCGAAATGTCGAAAGTAGCGCTCGGCGATAATTTGGGCGGTCGTTTCCATTATAAACAATCTTCTGGGCGGTACACGAGTGAGGACGTCAGATTTTAGAAAAAAAATGGGCAGGTGATTTCGCCCATTGCCGGCGGTAATTAAATGCCGAATGTACCGCTGGCGATAAATGGGCAACAGTTTCCATTTATACACACATATGGGCGGTAAAGAGCTTTTTGGTGGTAATATGGGTGGTAAATGGGCGGATGGATGCCGAAAATCGTTTTCTTCCCTGAAGGACATTAAGATTATAACAATCAACATTTTTTTTTTAATGATACCAGCTTTTTAAACTGAATTGAAATTTACAGCCATGATGGGGATTTGAACTCATATTCTCTAGATTACCTGGGTAGTGCAGTATCATATTTCACTATCCTGTACTCTAATACATATAATAGGGGCTGTTTATTCAGTATTGTTAAAACCAGTCCTTTTATATGGAAGTCTGCTTACACCAGACATTTTTATGCTGACCAGGTACATACAGTAGGACACTATTGTATGCCATTTATCAGCTGGTTGTTTTAAACATTTTTTTGCAGCACTTTGCGCCGAATTCAACTCCAGTTTCTCAACTGAATTATTTGCAATGCCTAGCACTTTCTTGACTGCAAATTTCTTGCAAAGTAGACTGTCTAGACAGAACTGCACAAGCAGATTTTCAGATTGGTTGCTTTGAATGTGTGATTTATTGTCTACATGTCCAGAGCTTGTGATTTTAATGTTTCTACTTTTTTATGCTGTTACTATAAAAACAAAGGAAATATTGAAATATACTTAAGCAGGAATCATCAGGTGTGTATTGCTGGTCCTAAGTCTCCGATGTTTTTTCTCTCCCTTTTTTCAACTCTTTCTCCTGCAGGTGATGACTCCTTGCTGGGTACAGTCCCACAATACATGGACCAAATGTCCATAACGTGTAAACTACAGAGGGAGGGGTAGATCTTAACTTTGTGTGATATTGTAAAATGGGTGATAGCGGGTCATCAGTCCGTTTTACATCTCTCCCCATTTTTATTTTCATTGAAGTCAAACGGGCTGGCGACTTGTTATCACCCGTTTTGCACAACCGCACAATTCAAGGTCTACCCCGGAGTGTTAGCAGGCTATTCTATCCTGGGATATCACAGTTTTCCTGTCCTTGCTTAATGTCTAAACATGCACACTTTTAGCAGGAGTCACTGGATAGAAATCAGGAGGTAGAGACCTTCCAAGGGGCACTAATGCCAATTGAAGCACCTGTGTTTGCCAAAATCAGCAAATTCAGTACAGAATGCCTGTCGAACCTGATATCTTCTTGGTCATGGTTACATAAGAACATAAGAAATAGGAACAGGATTAGGCCATACGGTCCCTTGAGCATACTCCGCCATTCAATAAGATCATGGCTGATCTGATCATGGACTCAGTTCCACTTCCCCGCCGGCTCCCCATAACCCCTTATTCCCTTATTGCGCAAGAAACTGTCTATTTCTGTCTTAAATTTATTCAATATCCCAGATTCCACAACTCTCCGAGGCAGCAAATTCCACAGATTTACAATCCTCTGAGAGAAGAAATTCCTCCTCATCTCTGTTTTAAATGGGCAGCCCCTTATTCTAAGATTATGCCCTCTAGTTCTAGTCTCCCCCATCAGTGGAAACATCCTCTCTGCATCCACCTTGTCGTCAAGCCCCCTCATAATCTTATACGTTTCGATAAGATCACCTCACATTCTTCTGAACTCCAATGAGTAGAGGCCCAACCTACTCAACCTTTCCTCATAAGTCAACCCCCTCATCCCCGGAATCAGCCTAGTGAACCTTCGCGGAACTGTCTCTAAAAGTAAGTATATCCTTTCGTAAATATGGAAACCAAAACTGCACGCAATATTCCAGGTGTGGCCTCACCAATACCTTGTATAGCTGTAGCAAGACTTCCTTGCTTTTATACTCCATCCCTTTTGCAATAAAGACCAAGATACCATTGGCCTTCCTTATCACTTGCTGTACCTGCATACTATCCTTTTGTGTTTCATGCACAAGTACCCCCAGATCCCGCTGTACTGAAATCTTTCTCCATTTAAATAATAACTTGCTCTTTGATTTTTTTCTGCCAAAGTGCATGATCTCACACTTTCCAACATTATACTCCATCTGCCAAATTTTTGCCCACTCACTTAGCCTGTCTATGTCCTTTTGCAGATTTTTTGTGTCCTTCTCACACATTGCTTTTCCTCCCATCTTTGTATCGCCAGCAAACTTGGTTACGGTTAGTTGCTCACTGCTTTAAACAGCTGAGCCACTGGATAGGTCTCCTAGTTTCTCATTCTCTTTCCCTGCCCTTCTGGATGCAGCAGATGCAAATTCTAAAGGGAACCAGTGAAGGGATTAATCGGCGAGGAAAGAGGACATGTGCCTTCATAGAAGATCACAAATTTTAAAAAGAAAACTTATAGAACTGTAAAAACAAATCAATTTTATGGGTAAAAAGCGGTTACTGTACCTCCCTATAACATAGTAAATGTTTTCACACATATAGCACCTTTCGCATAATAAAACATTCCAATTATTCACAAAGACTGAAAATATCGGGAGACTGAGAAATGGAGATAAAGTGAAGGATGGTGACCAACAGGAAGATGGAAGAAGTAATTTCTGAGGAGGCTTCTACAGGAGGGAAGGGAAGTAGTGAGTCAGGGGGCCAGGGATGAATGTTCCAGTGTGAGGGGGTGGTAAGGCTGATGCACTTTTTATTTTAGTTCAGTATTCCCTCCTTTTCTGCCATTCTCCACTTCTGATGAATGGACATGCTGGGGTACCATCTGGCACTGTACCCAATGGTCCATTCAAAAACACGAGGGTTAGAGAGTGTAAATCAGTGAGTACTCATGGGGGTTGCATCACAACCAAGCCCAAAACTGCCCCCAGCCAAAATTCACATATGTGCCTTTTCCATCAGGGGTCCAGATCACTGGTGGGAGAACGCTGGCTGATTTTCCATTCTTAACCCAGGGGTGCTGAAGCCTGTGGTTGCACCCCAACTACTACACACCTGCTGAGATTCAGTAACTTAGAATGGACCTGGAATTGAACCTAGAATCTTTTTTGCTCTGTATGGTTCAGTGACATGCTGCTTTTGTTTTCTTGAACACTCAGGTTAGTATCATTTCAGAGGAACCTGTAGAGTTTCAGGTCTTTGCCAATTAACCCTTTCACGCCTACATTTCAAAAGATTTGACGACTGGTATTGGTGACAGTAATTATATTTTGTTCAATGTAAGTGAGACTTATTGTTATGTATGCATGCCTACAATGTTATGATGTACTGTAACACTGAATGTACCCTCACCCTGTACATACCTTACCTGTACACTAGAGGGTACTGCTGCTGGAGACCTGAGGGTCACCTGCACACTGCAGGTAACCCAATATAAAAGGGAGCTCACCTCTTGGTGACCTCACTTTAGGAGCTGCAATAAAGGATTACAGTCTTCACAATTTAAGTACCATACCCCTGCCTCGTGGAGTCATTAACAGAGTGCCTACATACACAATAACTGGCGACGAGGTCATGAACTACACACACGTCGAATCTCAGCAACTTTCAACAATTCACCCATGGGGAAGATTGGGACGCCTTCATGGAAAGGTTGGAACACTTCTTCATAGCCAACGACCTGGATGGGGACACACCGGCTACACTGCTGAACAAGCATAGGGCCATCCTGCTTAGTAGTTGTGGGCCCACCATCCATGGCCTCGTCAGGGACTTGCTAGCCCCAGCGAAGACAACAACCAAGAGCTATGGGGAACTTGTAACCTTAATACAGGAGCAACTAAAACCCAAAGAAAGCATCTCACAGCCAGGCACCGGTTCTACACCCACCAGCGACCCGAAGGCCAGGAAATTGCTAAGTATGCTGCAGATTTATGAAGATTGGCTGCACCGAGTGATTTTGGCGACCACCTTAACGAAGCACTAAGAGACATATTTGTTATCGTAATCGGCCACGAGGGCCTCCTCCACAAACTGCTCTCTGCGGACATCACAGTCACCCTGCAGAAGGCAATTAAAGTGAGCCAGGCCAACATGATTTCGGTCAGCGACTCCAAGCGAATATTGACCCAAACCCAGGACTCTAAACTAACGAATGCAGTGAACCGAATGGCTACTTCTAAAGCCAGAAATGCTGCCCCGAGTCCTGCAACCCTGAGTCCGCCACATGGGGCAAACCGGCTAGCCCCGTGCTGGCGCTGTGGAGGAAACCACAAGGCCCACCAGTGCCGCTACAAAGACTATACCTGCAAAGGCTGCAACGCGAAAGGGCACCTTCAGAGAATTTGCAGAAAAAGCTTTACTCACCGCGTCGCTGAAGAGTTGGCTGATCACCTGGGCTCTGGCACTGATGAAGACGAAGCTGCTCAACCCCTGGAAGAAGAGTATGGAGTTTATACCTGCTCCACCGAAAGTTCCCCGTGGAAGATGGAAGTAGACATCAACAGAGTTCCAGTTTCGATGGAGATCGACACAGGGGCGAGTCAGTCTTTGATGAGCCAGACGACCTTTGAAAAACTTTGGATCAATCCCGCCAAACGACCAAAACGGTCTCCTGTCCAGGCGAAGCTGCTCACCTACACCAAAGGCAAAATCCCAGTCGTTGGCAGTGTGGACGTCCAGGTCTCCCAGGGCGCCGTGATGAACAAACTCCCCCTGTGGATCGTTGCCAGCGATGATCCAATGCTGCTGGGAAGAAGTTAGACGAAGCAGGTCCAAGTTGGTCGAAGTGACGACGGTCTCCGGGCTCCAGCAATCCACATCCCACGCAGTCCCGAACATGGATCCATCGCTGCACCTAGAAATCCTACCGTCCACCTTGACTGCACGGCGACGACGTCACAACTCCGTAGCGAGATCACCAAAACCGAACGTCCAGACTTCACCTGCCGGGCCGTGGCAGTACTCCAAGGGAAGAATATCGTCGAAAAAAGTGGATTCCCGACGTCTGTGGCTAAACCTGTGAAGGAAAAGATCACCACAGCCTACCTGGAGGAGAGTGAGAAGATGGTGGCCGCACCATGAGGCGAAGAACCTACAATCAAAATGTCCAGATCACGAGGGGCAGTGTTGAAGGAGCGGCACGTGGCACCGAGCGGCGAACCGGATTGGAAGGCCCCTTAAAGGAGACCGGTAACCCAAAGAATTTAAAGGGACAGTTTCACTCTAAAGATGACAAGGACTTTAAAGTTAAAAATGCAGTTAGCGAATGCAGGTATGATAATGTAACGTTGAATTGTGATGCCGGAGCAACTGATGAGAAAAATGAAATGAATGTTTGTGTAAGTAATGTTAAGAACAAGTTTGTAATGCTTAATGATGATGATAGAAATTTTAAAATGACAAATGTAACCATGTATGGAGAGGCCGAGATACAAGAAAGTGAAGTAAATGCTGTAAGTAATAATGTAAAGAGAGATAACAGTGTGGACGTGACTATGTATGATCGGAGCCAATGTGTCATGTATACAGAAAGTAGACTGTTAAAGGACACCGGGTTCTACAGGGACAATGTAAATGCCAGTGGAATCCCCTCGTGGGAGACACCCAGATTCAGCGGGCTACCTGACCATGTAGCCTGGACTCTTGGGACAAATGTGATGCCCCAGGAAGGGTCCACACATACCCAGTGGGAGCAGACCCACTGCAGGGACAACGGTCAATGGACAACACAGCCACCACTACTGGCAACTTGCCCCAGACCGGCCCTACACCCCCTGGCCACCAGGGCCAGCACCGGGAGCAGCCCTCCAGCTTTCCTGGCGGACCCTGGGATGACCAGACTTCCACCACCAATGGAGGACAAGGAGCCCACACAGTCCTGTGGCCCTGCCCACCACCACACACTTACCCACTCTACAGAGTGTGTACCCTACCCACTAAGGGATCCCACAACAGTGATACCCACAAGGTCTGTGTGTGGGGGGGGGGGGAAATGTATGTGGCCAGCCTCAAGCACAGGGATCACACCTGGCACCCATGCAATCCTCACCGCAACCTCCCACAGCCCACTACTGATCACCTCCCCAGGTCATGGCAATAAGGACTTGAAAAATGCTTAGGGGGGAGTGTTGTTATGTATGCATGCCTACAATGTTATGATGTACTGTAACACAATGTACCTTCACCCTGTACACACCTTACCTGTACACCAGAGGGTGCTGCTGCTGGAGACCTAAGGGTCACCTGTACACTGCAGGTAACCCAGTATAAAAGGGAGCTCACCTCTTGGTGTCCTCTCTCTAGGAGCTGCAATAAAGGACTACAGTCTTCACAGTTTAAGTACCATACCCCTGCCTCATGGAGTCATTAACAGAGTGCCTACATACACAATAGTTATGTTATAGCATCTAAGCAGTAGTTAAACAAGGTGCAATTGAGATTTATATTACAGGATGAGCGTCCCGAACTGTTTTCATGTTTTTCCGGATTTTGGAAAGTCTTTGAGGGGGTGGGGTTACCTACCGAGGAGCTGTTCCGGCCGTCCGGGGCCCGTCGAGGAGGTGTTTACGTTGGGCGGGACCCCGCTGAGGAGGCTGTCGGGCGGGGCCCCACTGGGAAGGCTGTCGGGCGGGCTGGCCCCGCAGAGGTGGTGTTCAGGCGGGGTCCCGCCAAGGAGGTTGTCGAGCCAGTGGGCCCCGCCAAGGATGTCGTCGTCGGGCGGGGCCCCGCCAAGGAGGAGTTCACGTGGACCGGTCACGCCGAGGAGGGGTTCGCGCAGGCAGGCTACGCCGAGGAAGTGTTCGCGCAGGCAGGCCTGCCAAGGGGGTTGTCGGGCAGGCCCCGCTGAGGTTGTTGGCGTTGGGCGGGGCCCCGCCAAGGAGGTTGTCGGGCCAGCGCGCCCCGTCAAGGATGTCATCGTCGGGCGGGGCCCTGCCAAGGAGGAGTTCGCGCGGGCCGGCAAGGAGGCCCCGAGGTAAGGGCAGCAAGGCAAGCGGCAGCGAGGTGAATCCCCAAGGTCAGGCAGCGGAGAGGCCCCGAGGTCGGGCAGGGTCGCCCGGTGGGATTCCGGAACATTTTACGGAATTCTGGACGACCCTGCCACGAATCGTCCCGGAGTCCAGATTCCGGAACTCCGGATTTTGGACGCTGCACCTGTACCCATTATGCCCTGGATGGAAGACGTGATCACCACGAGTCCAGCCATTGGCCCTAACCTCTAAGCTCACTCGTCCACCCGGTCTGACGTGTGTGGGTCCTCCACCAACCTGATTGCCTCCTTAGCTCATCCGGTGGATGTTTCCAAGCTCTTTGTTGAATGCCTCTACAACCTAAGTGTCTGAGAGACCCCTTCTTTCTCTCATTCAAAACCGATGGAATCCTCTTGAACCAATCACTGGCCTATATTCCAAACTCAAAATCCAATCATAAAGATGCCACATCCACAGCACCTTGGCTTACGCATGTTCTAGTCTTATGACACCTTTACATCATCTGTTTTTTTTACCATCAAGACTAATATCTGAGATAGTTATAGCAACACAAACGGAACATGTCTCCATGGTGTCCTTGCTGTTCACTGTGAAAGGCCTATGTTTTTAACGCCTGCATATATCACAACATTCCAACACAGCTACCCCTGACCTTGCTTCACAGGATAGCTGCCCTCTATGCAACCCTGGCAATGCTCTTTTTCACCCCAGACTATCTGGTTACAGCTTACTCACAGGCTTTTAATTATAAGCAAAAGGTTTACATGTTATATATCTAAAAATCAACTAACCATGATAATCTTACAGTCTCTTTGCCTCTTACCTCAATCTCTGGAATTCTATTAATTCATCTAGTTCTGTTCCCACAAACAAGCTGCCTGTTTTGTCCTGCTAGGAAAGCATCTTTAATTTGGCCTAGCAAGGCCCAGAGGCTTGGTTTCTTCCATTTTAAATCTAATCGGGTCTACCCAGGGCATATTACAACAGGATTTACAAGTATTATAAGTGCAGCAATAACATAATGAAATCTGTAAACTACAATTAATAATAGTAAATTTATTTAGTTCAGGTTAGTTAATAAGAGAATATAAAAATGGAGTCTTACCTGCATCAATATTGCTGTAACTATGTATACAGAGTTAAGTACAGGAAGTTCCTGACTGTTCCTTCAGACCTCCAAGTATTTGTATGATTGACAGCTGTAAGTAGCCTAGTTGAAATGGTTGATGAGTAAACATCACAGAGATGATTTTTATTTTCAGGTCCAAGTCAGTTCTAAATGATTAAGAATTTGTGAAAATCACGTTTGAAAGGTGTCTTGTATGTACTTTTGGGATCACTAGTCACTAGATGGCGTCACTGTTGGAGGCCATTGGGCTGCACGCACATGTGTGCAGCCCAAGTATAAAAGGCCAGCCATTTTATATATTAGTCACTTTGGGCCTTAATAAAGCAGAGCCAAGGTCCTACCGCTTGGAGTTAAACAGTACTCAGTCTAACAGTTATTGCATACACAACATTTGGCGACGAGGCAACAAAAACTTTTGCAAGCAAAAATGAACACAATTGGATCGTTGGAGCGATTTGTGGCAGGAGAAGATTGGGCAGACTTTGTGAGCCGTTTGAGCCAGCTCTTTGTGGCCAACAAAATGGAGAAGGTCGGCAAAGCAGATCGGCACCAGGCGGTGTTAGTCACGGTTTGCGGTCCAAATATTTATGGTCTGATAAAGAATCTACTCCTGCCTGTGAGTCCAACAGAGAAGACGTATGAAGAATTGTGTACACTGGTACTGATACGTCCTTACTATACTGTATAAATGCACACGAGGCCCATGCTTGAGAGAAGGTCAGTCTGTGACCTGTCCTTTATTTCTTAGCACTCAAGTGCTGTAAGTGGGTGGAGCTTCCCCTTTTATATCTGAAGGTCCAGGTTAGGAGTGTCTCCCACAAGTTCGCCACCTAGTGGTCACTGTTCTCACAGTGTACAACTTAGGTCAGATTATACATGGGTTACAATGATGGTTGAATACATGACATCACCTCCCCCCAAAGTCTTATTGGGATCACAGGTTGAGTCTCTCTGGTGGTTTACGCTCCCTTGTAGAGCCCCTGAGTTGGGGCTCCGGTTGTTGGGCACTGGCCTGAGTGTCTGCTGTTTGCAGTGCCTCAGGCCTGTCCGGACTGCCCACAGTGACTGGGCTCTCCTCCCTTTGGTTCCTGTGTTCGGTCACCTGTGGAGGAGTGAACTCTATATCGTGTTCTTCCTCTGCTTCTTCTCTGGGGTTGCTGAACCTCCTTTTTGTTTGATCCACATGTTTGCGGCAGATTTGTCCATTGGTAAGTTTAACTATCAGAATCCTATTTCCCTCTTTGGCAATCACAGTGCCTGCGAGCCATTTGGGCCCTGCAGCGTAGTTGAGGACAAAAACAGGGTCATTTACATCAATAAATCGCGCCCTCGCATTCCTGTCATGGTAGTCATATTGTGACTGGCGCCTGCTCTCAACAATTTATTTCATGGTGGGGTGTATAAGGGATAACCGGGTTTTGAGCATCCTTTTCATTAGCAGCTCTGCGGGTGGAACCCCTGTGATTGTCCTTGAGTGCGCCATTAACAGGTGTTGATGGCCCCATTACTGGCCGCATTGTCCCTTGCAATGGCGTGAAACGCCGTTCAGCTTGCCATTGTCTCTGTCGAACTCCCCCTCTGGGTTCGACTACATGTTGGGGCATGCCCGATTGCCCTTGTCTGCCTGGAGAACTGTGTGCTGCTTTAACAATGCTGAATCTCTGACCCAACCATTCCTGAACACAGTACCTCTCATTTGTTCTGTTAGTGGCCATGCTCGTGTGGTTTAAATCCCAGTTTCTCGTTGCCATTGATACGTCCTTACTATACAGTATAAATGCACATGAGGCCATGCTTGAGAGAAGGTCAGTCTGTGACCTGTCCTTTATTCCTTAGCACTCAAGTGCTGGAAGTGGGTGGAGCTTCCCCTTTTATATCTGAAGGTCCAGGTTAGGAGTGTCTCCCACAAGTTCACCACCTAGTGGTCATTATTCTCACAGTGTACAACTTCGGTCAGATTATACATGGGTTACAATGCTGGTTGAATACATGACAGGTACAGGACCACCTTAAGCCAGACGAAGGCATCATCATCTCGAGATACAGATTTTACACGCACGTTCGCTCAGAGGGCCAGAATGCAGTGGAATTCGTTGCCGACCTGAGACGTCTAGCGGGACCATGTAAGTTCGGGGCTGTATTGGCAGACATGCTGTGGGACTTCTTTGTAATCGGCGTCAACCTCGAGGTGATCCTGCGTAAACTACTGGTGGTGGAGACGTTGGACTTAAACAGGGCCATCACGATCGCTCAGTCATAAATCTAAAGCAGGTATCAGTGAAAAATCAAAACTCAGCAAGTAATGTAAATATGATTGATTTGGCGTTCGGCAGAGCGGCACATGGCAGGGCCTACCCGACTGCGTACGCGAAACTGTGGCTGCCCAAAGTCCGCCAGCGGCAATGCATCCGATTTCTCCATGTTGGCGTTGTGGGGGAAATCACTGGCACCAGCATTTAAGCAATATAGTTGCAAAGGCTGTCTGAAAGTGGGGCATCTCCAGTGCAAGTGTCCGCAGATGAGCAAGTGTGCTGCGACACACCACGTGGAGGATGACAGTCAGACTAGCGTGGATCCGGATACGCAATCTGAGATACCAGAGGAGGAAGTGTATGGACTGTACTCGTTCCTAACAAAGAGCAAACTGATAATGATCAACGTGAAATTTAATGGGGTGCCGGTATCAATGAAACTGGACACAGGGGCGAGTCAATCGATAATGAGCCTGAGGGCATTCGACAAGCTGTGGGATACTAAGGCTGTGAGGCCCAGGCTGAGTCCAGTCAATGCCAAGTTGCGCACGTACATCAAAAAACTCATAACGGGATTGGCAGTGCCACAATTAAAGTGTCATATGACAGTGCGGTTCACGACTTACCGCTATGGATTGTCCCAGGCAATGGCCCAATACTGTTCGGCAGGAACTGGCTTGAAAAAATCAGATGCAATTGGAACGACATCAAGGCGCTGTCGTCGGACAAAGATACATGTGCCCAAGTACTGAGCAAGTTCCCCTCGCTGTTCGAACCAGGCATCTGCAACTTCACGGGAGCCAAGGTGCAGATCCACGTGGACTCGGATGCAAGACCCGTCCATCATAAAGCTCGGGCAGTTCCATATATGATGAGGGAGAAGGTAGAAATCGAACTGAACAGACTCCAGCATGAAGGGATCATATCACCGGTTGAATTTAATGAATGGGCCAGCCCCATTGTTCCTGTGCTGAAAAGTGATGGCACAGTCAGAATCTGTGGAGACTACAAGGCTACAATCAACAGGGTTTCGAAACAGGATCAGTACCTATTTCCGAAGGCTGATGACTTGTTTGCAATGCTTGCCAGGGGGGATGTCGTTCACCAAACTGGACTTGACGTTGGTCTACATGACACAGGAGCTGGTCGAGACGTCGAAGAGACTTACGTGCATTAACACGCATAAAGGACTGTTTATTTATCACAGGTACCCTTTTGGAATTCGCTCAGCTGCAGCAATATTTCAGAGGAACATGGAGAGTCTACTGAAGTCCGTTCCCAGAACCATCGTGTTCCAAGATGACATCCCGATCACAGGTCATGACTCCGAGGAACATCTGAACAACCTGGAAGAGGTTCTACATCGTCTGGACAAAGTGGGACTCAGATTGAAACACTCGAAGTGTGTCTTCATGGCACCAGATGTCAAATTCCTGGGGAGGAAAATTGCTGCTGACGGCATCAGGCCCACGGACGCGAAAACCAAGGCCTTCAAGAATGCACCCAAGCCGCAGAATGTGACGGAGCTGCATTCGTTCCTGGGTCTACTCAACTACTTCGGTAACTTCCTACCTAAATTGAGCACCTTATTAGAACCACTGCACATACTGCTAAGAAAAGGCGACAACTGGGTGTGGGGTGCTCTCAAGACAGAGCTTTTCAGAAAGCCACTAATCTGCTTTGCTCTAACAAGCTGCTGGTACATTATGACCTATGTAAATGTTTAGTATTGGCCTGTGATGCTTCGTCATATGGAATTGGTTGCGTACTCCAACAAGCTAATGAGTCAGGTAAACTTCAACCAGTCGCGTATGCTTCAAAAAGTTTGTCTAAAGCGGAAAGAGCCTATAGCATGGTAGAGAAAGAAGCACTAGCCTGTGTGTATGGGGTTAAAAAGATGCATCAGTACCTGTTTGGTCTTCGGTTTGAACTGGAGACAGATCAGAAGCCGCTCATTTCACTGTTCTCTGAAAATGAAGGTATCAATGCCAATGCTTCATCCCACATCCAGAGGTGGGCGCTGACATTATTCGCTTATGATTATGTCATTCGCCATAGACCTGGCACCGAGAATTGTGCCGATGCTTTGAGCAGTCTGCCATTGCCCACACCGGAGGTGGAAATGCCACAACTAGCGCACCTATTGTTAGTTATGGATGCTTTTGAGAGTGAAGGAACCCCTGTCACGGCTCAACAAGTTAAGACCTGGACAAGCCAGGACCTGATTTTATCTGTGGTGAAGAGTTGCATCCTCAAAGGTGATTGGTCTGCCACACCCAAGCAAATGTGCGAGGAGACCAAACCTTACATTCGTCGCAAAAAGGAACTGTCTATTCAGTCGGATTGTATACTGTGGGGCAATTGTGTTGTTATGCCCAAGAAAGGGAGAGAGAAATTTGTATGTGAGCTACATAGCGCACACCCTGGCTTTGTAATGATGAAAGCCATCGCCAGGTCTCATGTATGGTGGCTGGGAATTGACTCTGAGCTGGAATCATGCGTGCATCAATGCAACACTTGCATGCAGCTCAGCAAAACACCAGCGGAATCGCCGCTGAGTCTGTGGTCATGGCCGTCCAAACCATGGTCCAGGATCCACATCGACTTTGCAGGTCCCTTCCTGGGAAAGATGTTTTTAGTTGTGGTGGATGCATATTCGAAGTGGATAGAGTGTATAATCATGTCATCCAGCACATCCACAGCTACCATTGAGAATCTCAGTGTCATATTCGCGACACATGGTCTGCCTGACATCATTGTTAACGTCAATGGATCGTGCTTCACCAGTCAGGAGTTTCAAGAGTCATGAAACTCAATGGTATCAGACATGTAAGGTCAGAACCGTTCAAACCTGCATCCAATGGGCAAGCAGAACGTGCTGTCCAAATCATAAAGCAGAGTATAAAGCGAGTAACCTAAGGGTCACTGCAGACCCGCCTGTCATGCCTACTGCTTAGTTACAGGACAAGACCACACACGCTTTCTGGGGTCTCGCCAGCTGAACAAATGATGAAGAGAGCTCTTAAGACCAAGTTATCTCTTGTACATCCTGACTTGAATAATCATGTTGAATATAGAAGACAAAGTCAGCAAGGGTACACGATCGCGCAGCTGTGTCACGTGATATTTCTGTAAATGATCCTGTATATGTTCTGAATTGTGGTCAGGGTTCCAAGTGGATCGCTGGTACTGTCATGGCCAAGGAGGGCAACAGAGTATTTATTGTCAAGCTCAAAAATGGGCAAACATGCAGGAAACATATGGATCAGACAAAGCTGTGGCACACAGACGAACCAGAACAATCAGAGGAAGAGACAATCAACGACCAACTAACCTATCCCCAGTCATCAGAGGACTCAGTGGTCATCAGTGAATCGGGACTTTCAATCACCGACATGTTCAATGAAAATGGACTTTCAATCCTTGACATGGCGATTGATACTCCCACCAGGTCAGCCACCCAGCCATCAGTCACAACAGACTGAACACTCACCCAAGGCTGGAGTTGAACTGAGACGGTCAACCCGGGAGCATAAAACACTGGACAGTCTCAATTTGTAAAAGACTGCGTAAACATCTCAGAAGGGAGTATTGTCATGTATGTACTTTTGGGATCACTAGCCACTAGATGGCATCACTGTTGGAGGCCATTGGGCTGCATGCACGTGTGTGCAGCCCAAGTATAAAAGGCCAGCCATTTTGTATATTAGTCACTTTGGGCCTTAATAAAGCAGAGCCAAGGTCATACCTCTTGGAGTTAAACAGTACTCAGTCTAACAGTTATTGCATACACAACAAAAGGTCAACTGCTAATAGCTCTTAATTTTCTGGTGTAAGCTGCTTTTCATGATTATCTACAGCAACAGGTGCAGACTCAGATGGATGTAGAAAGGGCACTAGTTGGTGGAGTCGAAAAATATATATACCCTGTACATGAAATTTAAACGGATGAGGATAATTCAAGTCGGGAGTGTCACAATAGGAAGGCAAAGATTCAGAAAGCCTACTGAGTTCCTCAAAAGACATTTCAACCCATCAGCTGCCTTTACCAAGGTTGAAAGGGCAGGAATTCAGAAGTGGCATCCAGAAAGGAAGGGAGAGGCAGGCATTTGCAGACAAGTGACAGAACAGTCTGTATGCTACCAGCTGTGTGTTGGTAAAGACAAAGTAATGCTGTTTGAGTGGTGAGAAGGCCCTCTGTGCCATTCCACAGTACCATCTCATAGATCAGCAAGCAGGTGCAGCCAAGTTTCAGGCCACATCTAATTGTTAAAGTCACTGAATATGCCAGACCTATGCTGTGTGGCAGCCACAAGTATCGTAGCAGCAGATGGCACAGCTTTGCATCTGCCTCTTTGCTGACCCAGACCCTGAGAAGACAGGTCAATCTGGTCATTGGCAAGTAGGTACTCAGGGCCTGCAGAAATGGTGGGTGGCATTTTGGGAAGTGTGGCCAATTAGACTCTGGATCACATTAGCATGCCGTTTTCATGCAGTATCACATAAAGCATGACAGATTGTGATTGGGTGCTTTTGAAGAACCATCCATCATAGTGGTTAGTCAGGCATTCACATATCCTAGCGATGCCATCAGGAGTTGGTTGGTGTAGGTTCCTTTGGGAAGAGGAACATCCACATGCACTATGTCTGCCAAAGTGAGGCATCTCATTTCTCTTTGCAGGTATGAGTGTGTGGGTACTGACATGAGCACATACAACGCTTCTCGGGCCTTGCATTCTTTTATAGGACTTCATCTTCTTTTGAACACCAGCTTGAAGCATTTCCAACTGGGAAATACATTAGTGCTAGGAAAGGAAGCTGCAGGCAAAAATTAAGGGCTACTGGCACAAAGGCTCATGAAAGATTGTACTGACGTTGATAGAGAACTGATTGGCAGACAGGAAGCAGAAAGTTGGGATAAACAGGTCCTTTTCAGAATGGCAGGCAGTGACATAGAAACATAGAAACATAGAAAATAGGTGCAGGAGTAGGCCATTCGGCCCTTCTAGCCTGCACCGCCATTCAATGAGTTCATGGCTGAACATTCAACTTCAGTACCCCATTCCTGCTTTCTCGCCATACCCCTTGATCCCCCTAGTAGTAAGGACCTCATCTAACTCCTTTTTGAATATATTTAGTGAATTGGCCTCAACAACTTTCTGTGGTAGAGAATTCCACAGGTTCACCACTCTCTGGGTGAAGAAGTTCCTCCGCATCTCGGTCCTAAATGGCTTACCCCTTATCCTTAGACTGTGACCTCTGGTTCTGGACTTCCCCAACATTGGGAACATTCTTCCTGCATCTAACCTGTCTAACCCCTTCAGAATTTTAAATGTTTCTAAGAGGTCCCCTCTCATTCTTCTGAACTCCAGTGAATACAAGCCCAGTTGATCCAGTCTTTCTTAATAGGTCAGTCCCGCCATCCCGGGAATCAGTCTGGTGAACCTTCGCTGCACTCCCTCAATAGCAAGAATGTCCTTCCTCAGGTTAGGAGACCAAAACTGTACACAATACTCCAGGTGTGGCCTCACCAATGCCCTGTACAACTGTAGCAACACCTCCCTGCCCCTGTACTCAAATCCCCTTGCTATGAAGGCCAACATGCCATTTGCTTTCTTAACCGCCTGCTGCACCTGCATGCCAACCTTCAATGACTGATGTACCATGACACCCAGGTCTCTTTGCACCTCCCCTTTTCCTAATCTGTCACCATTCAGATAATAGTCTATCTCTCTGTTTTTACCACCAAAGTGGATAACCTCACATTTATCCACATTATACTTCATCTGCCATGTATTTGCCCACTCACCTAACCTATCCAAGTCGCTCTGCAGCCTCACAGCATCCTCCTCGCAGCTCACACTGCCACCCAACTTAGTGTCATCCGCAAATTTGGAGATACTACATTTAATCCCCTCATCTAAATCATTAATGTACAGTGTAAACAGCTGGGGCCCCAGCACAGAACCTTGCGGTACCCCACTAGTCACTGCCTGCCATTCTGAAAAGTACCCATTTACTCCTACTCTTTGCTTCCTGTCTGACAACCAGTTCTCAATCCATGTCAGTACACTACCCCCAATCCCATGTGCTCTAACTTTGCACATCAATCTCTTGTGTGGGACCTTGTCGAACGCCTTCTGAAAGTCCAAATATACCACATCAACTGGTTCTCCCTTGTCCACTCTACTGGAAACATCCTCAAAAAATTCCAGAAGATTTGTCAAGCATGATTTCCCTTTCACAAATCCATGCTGACTTGGACCTATCATGTCATCTCTTTCCAAATGCACTGCTATGACATCCTTAATAATTGATTCCATCATTTTACCCACTACCGATGTCAGGCTGACCGGTCTATAATTCCCTGTTTTCTCTCTCCCTCCTTTTTTAAAAAGTGGGGTTACATTGGCTACTCTCCACTCCATAGGAACTGATCCAGAGTCAATGGAATGTTGGAAAATGACTGTCAACGCATCCACTATTTCCAAGGCCACCTCCTTAAGTACTCTGGGATGCAGTCCATCAGGCCCTGGGGATTTATCGGCCTTCAATCCCATCAATTTCCCCAACACAATTTCCCGGCTAATAAGGATTTCCCTCAGTTCCTCCTCCTTACTAGACCCCCCGACCCCTTTTATAACCGGAAGGTTGTTCGTGTCCTCCTTCGTGAATACCGAACCAAAGTACTTGTTCAATTGGTCCGCCATTTCTTTGTTCCCCGTTATGACTTCCCCTGATTCTGACTGCAGCGGACCTACGTTTGTCTTTACTAACCTTTTTCTCTTTACATATCTATAGAAACTTTTGCAATCCGTCTTAATGTTCCCTGCAAGCTTCTTCTCATACTCCATTTTCCCTGCCCTAATCAAACCCTTTGTCCTCCTCTGCTGAGTTCTAAATTTCTCCCAGTCCCCAGGTTCGCTGCTATTTCTGGCCAATTTGTATGCCACTTCCTTGGCTTTAATACTATCCCTGATTTCCCTTGATAGCCACGGTTGAGCCACCTTCCCTTTTTTATTTTTATGCTAGACAGGAATGTACAATTGTTGTAGTTCATCCATGCGGTCTCTAAATGTCTGCCATTGCCCATCCACAGTCAACCCCTTAAGTATCATTCGCCAATCCATCCCAGCCAATTCACGCCTCATACCTTCAAAGTTAGCCTTCTTTAAGTTCTGGACCATGGTCTCTGAATTAACTGTTTCATTCTCCATCCCAATGCAGAATTCCACCATATTATGGTCACTCTTCCCCAAGGGGCCTCGCACAACGAGATTGCTAATTAATCCTCTCTCATTACATAACACCCAGTCTAAGATGGCCTCCCCCCCTAGTTGGTTCCTCGACATATTGGTCTAAAAAACCATCCCTTATGCACTCCAGAAAATCCTCCTCCACCGTATTGCTTCCAGTTTGGTTAGCCCAATCTATATGCATATTAAAGTCACCCATTATAACTGCTGCACCTTTATTGCACGCACCCCTAATTTCATGTTTGATGCCCTCCCCAACATCACTACTACTGTTTGGAGGTCTGTACACAACTTCCACTAACGTTTTTTGCCCTTTGGTGTTCTGCAGCTCTACCCATATAGATTCCACATCATCCAAGCTAATGTCCTTCCTAACTATTGCCTTAATCTCCTCCTTAACCAGCAATGCTACCCCACCTCCTTTTCCTTTTATTCTATCCTTCCTGAATGTTGAATAACCCTGGATGTTGAGTTCCCAGCCCTGATCATCCTGGAGCCACGTCTCTGTAATCCCAATCACATCATATTTGTTAACATCTATTTGCACAGTTAATTCATCCACCTTATTGCGGATACTCCTTGCATTAAGACACAAAGCCTTTAGGCTTGTTTTTTTAACACCCTCTGTCCTTTTAGAATTTTGCTGTACAATGGCCCTTTTTGTTCTTTGCCTTGGGTTTCTCTGCCCTCCACTTTTCCTCATCTCCTTTCTGTCTTTTGTTTTTGCCTCCTTTTTGTTTCCCTCTATCTCCCTGCATTGGTTCCCATCCCCCTGCCATATTAGTTTAACTCCTCCCCAACAGCACTAGCAAACACTCCCCCGAGGACATTGGTTCCGATTCTGCCCAGGTGCAGACCGTCCGGATTGTACTAGTCCCACCTCCCCCAGAACCGGTTCCAATGCCCCAGGAATTTGAATCCCTCCCTGCTGCACCATTGCTCAAGCCACGTATTCATCTGAGCTATCCTGCGATTCCTACTCTGACTAGCACGTGGCACTGGTAGCAATCCCGAGATTACTACTTTTGAGGTCCTACTTTTTAATTTAGCTCCTAGCTCCTTAAATTCATTTCGTAGGAACTCATCCCTTTTTTTACCTATGTCATTGGTACCAACGTGCACCACGACAACTGGCTGTTCTCCCTCCTTTTTTAGAATGTCCTGCACCCGCTCCGAGACATCCTTGACCCTTGTACCAGGGAGGCAACATACCATCCTGGAGTCTCGGTTGCGGCCGCAGAAACGCCTATCTATTCCCCTTACAATTGAATTCCCTATCACTATCGCTCGCCCACTCTTTTTCCTGCCCTCCTGTGCAACAGAGCCAGCCACGGTGCCATGAACTTGGCTGCTGCTGCCCGCTCCTGATGAGTCATCCCCCTCAACAGCACTCAAAGCAGTGTATCTGTTTTGCAGTGGGATGACCACAGGGGACCCCTGCACTACCTTCCTTGCACTACTCTTCCTGCTGGTCTTCCATTCCCTCGCTGGCTGTGGACCCTTCTCCTGCGGTAAGACCAACTCGCTACACGTGATACTCACGTCATTCTCAGCATCGTGGATGCTCCAGAGTGAATCCACCTTCAGCTCCAACTCCGCAACGCGGACCGTCAGTAGCCGGAGGTGGACACACTTCCCGCACATGTAGTCGTCAGGGACACTGGTGTTGTCCCCGTGTTCCCACATGGTACAGGAGGAGCATATCACGTGACCGAGCTGTCCTGCCATGACTTAACCCTTAGATACACTTAAATTGCCGACAACAATGTTAAAAGTTACTGATTAATAAAGAAAAAGAAAAACTACTCACCAATCAGCAGCCAATCACTTACCACGTTGGCTGTGACGTCACCTTTTGATTTCTTTCTACTTCTTTTTGACTTCTCTCCCAGCTGGAGCTGCACCGGTACGTCTCTCTCAACTCCCGCCTCTCTCGACGCTCCCCGGACTGCTGAGCCTTTTATAGGCCGCTGTCTCTCTCGACTCCCGCCTCTCTCGACACTCCCCGGACTGCTGAGCCTTTTATAGGCCGCTGCCTCTCTCGACTCCCGCCTCTCTCGACGCTCCCCGGACTGCTGAGCCTTTTATAGGCCGCTGCCTCTCTCGACTCCCGCCTCTCTCTCGACGCTCCCCGGACTGCTGAGCCTTTTATAGGCCGCTGCCTCTCTCGACTCCCGCCTCTCTCGACGCTCCCCGGACTGCTGAGCCTTTTATAGGCCGCTGCCTCTCTCGATGCTCCCCGGACTGCTGAGCCTTTTATAGGCCGCTGCCTCTCTCGACTCCCGCTTCCCGTGACTAGTGGGGTACCGCTAGTGTTGGGCTCAGTGCTGGAACCCCAGCTATTTCCAATATACATTAATGATTTGGATGAGGGAATTGAGTGTAATATCTCCAAGTTTGCAGATGACTAAGCTGGGTGGCAGTGTGAGCTGAGAGGAGGACGCTAAAAGGCTGCAGGATGACTTGGACAGGTTAGGTGAGTGGGCAAACGCGTGGCAGATGCAGTATAATGTGGATAAATGTGAGGTTATCCACTTTGGTGGCAAAAACACAAAGGCAGATTATCATCTGAATGGCGGCAGATTAGGAAAAGGGGAGGTGCAACGAGACCTGGGTGTCATGGTACATCAGTCATTGAAAGTTGGCATGCAGGTTCAGCAGACGGAAGAAGACAAATGGTATGTTGGCCTTCATAGCTAGGGGATTTGAGTATAGGAGCAGGGAGGTCTTACTGCAAGTTGTACAGGGCCTTGGTGAGGCCTCACTTGGAATATTGTGTTCAGTTTTGGTTTCCTAATCTGAGGAAGGACATTCTTGCTATTGAGGGAGTGCAGCGAAGGTTCACCAGACTGATTCCCGGGATGGCAGGACTGACATATGAGGAGAGACTGGGCCTGTATTCACTAGAGTTTAGAAGGATGAGAGGGGATCTCAGAAACATATAAAATTCTGACGGGACTGGACAGATTAGATGCAGGAAGAATGTTCCTGATATTGGGGAAGTCCAGATCCAGGGGACATAGTCTAAGGATAAGGGGTAAGCCATTTAGGACTGAGATGAGGAGAAACTTCTTCACTCAGAGTTGTTAACCTGTGGAATTCCCTACCGCAGAGAGTTGTTGATGCCAGTTCATTGGATATATTCAAGGGGGAATTAGATATGGCCCTTACGGCTAAAGGGATCAAGGGGTATGGAGAGAAAGCAGGAAAAGGGGTACTGAAGTGAATGATCAGCCATGATCTTATTGAATGGTGGTACAGGCTCGAAGGGCTGAATGGCCTACTCCTGCACCTATTTTCTATGTTTCCATGTTTCGATGGAAAAAAATGTCTCAGAAATAGCCTAAAAATACTTATCTGTTAAATTCAATATTTTGAAATGACTGCAAGGCTGATGATCCACTCCTAGTAACTCTGGACACCAGTTTTCCTGGTTATGCTTGAAACTTGGTATGGGAGCTTGCTGTGTGCAAATTGGCTGTCATGTTTCCTGCATTGCAACAGTGACTACACTTCAAAAGTACTTCATTGGCTGTAAAGTGCTTTGGGACATCCGGAGGTTGTGAAAAGCACTATATAAATGCAAGTCTTCTTTCTTTGGTATGCCTGCCAGCTGTGAAATAGAGTGACCCGATATCTACACCACCCCCCCCCCCCCACCCCCGACACCTTCTTAATATTGAAATGAAGATTCTCCTTTGCTTTGGCCGGGAACTTTTACCTTCTATAAGGGGTCTAGATAGAGTGGATGGGAAGGACCTATTTCCCCTAGCAGAGAGGTAAATAACCCAGGAGCATAGATTTAAAGTAATGGGTAGAAGGATTAGAGGGCAGTTGAGGAGAACCTTTTTCCACCCAGAGGGTGGTGGGGGTGTGGAACTCACTGCCTGAAAGGGTGGTACAGGTAGAAACACTCATCACATTTAAAAAGTGCCGTTAACCTACAAGGCTACGGACCAAGAGCTGAAACGTGGCATTAGGTTGGATAGCTCTTTTTTTGGCTGGCACAGACATGATGGGTCAAATGGCCTCCTTTTGTGCCGTTATTTTCTATGATTCTGTCCCAGACATGACCGCAACATTGAGAGGGGCGCAAGATGGGTGGAAATCAGAAATCAGGCGGAGCCCAATTTGGTGGACCATTACGCCCCTTGAGCGGATGGAATCCCCGCTGAGGCACTAAAGTATGGTGGAGAGGCACTACTGGCACGAATGCATGACCTCATTTCTCTCATCTGGAAGGAGGAGAGCATGCCGGGAGATCTGAAATGCAGATATCGTGACCATGTTTTAAAAAGGGGACGTCCGATTGCGGCAACTACAGAGGAATCTCTCTTGTCAGCCACTGGGAAGGTCATCGCTAGAATCCTCCTCAATTGAGGAGCGCCTCCCGGAGTCACAGTGCGGATTCCGACCACTACAGGGTACAATGGACAACTTCAAGAGAAATGCATGGAATAGCACCAACCCTTGTACATGGCCTTCTTTGACCTTACAAAGGCCTTTGACACTGTTAACCGCGAGAGATTATGGAGCGTCCTCCTCCGTTTCGGCTGCCCCCAAAAGATAGTCGTCATCTTTCGCCTGCTCCGCGACGACATGCAAGCAGTGATCCTGCCCGACAGATCCACCACAGACCTAATCCATGTCCGGACCGGGGTGAAGCAGGGCCGCGACAGCGCGCCAACCCTTTTCTCGATCTTCCTCGCTGCAATGCTCCACCTCACATTCAACAAGCACCCCGCTGGAGTGGAACTAATCTACAGAACCAGTGGGAACTTGTTCAACCTTCGTCGCCTCCAGGCTAGATCCAAGACCGTCCTATCCTCTGTTGTCGAGCTACAGTACGCGGACAACGCTTGCATCTGCGCACATTCAGAGGCTGAACTCCAAGTCATAGTCAACATCTTCACCGAGGCATACGAAAGCATGGGCCTTACACTAAACATCCGTAAGACAAAGGTCCTCCACCAACCTGACCCTGCCACACAGCACTGTCCCCCCAGTCATCAAGATCCACGGTGCGGCCCTGGACAACGTGGACCACTTTCCATACCTCGGGAGCCTATTATCAGCAAGGGTAGCCATTGATGACAAGGTTCAACATCGCCTCCAGTGCGCCAGCGCAGCCTTCAGCCACCTGAGGAAGAGAGTGTTTGAAGATCAGGCCCTCAAATCTGCCGCCAAGCTTATGGTCTACGGGGCTGTAGTGATACCCACCCTCCTGTATGGCTCAGAGAGGTGGACCATATACAGTAGACACTTCAAATCGTTGGAGAAATACCACCAACGATGTCTCCGCAAGATCCTGAAAATCCCCTGGGAGGACAGACGCACCAATGTTAGTGTCCTCGATCAGGCCAACATCCCCAGCATCGAAGCACTGACCACACTCGACCAGCTCCGTTGGGTGGGCCACTCGGAACTCCTACACAGCAAGCAAGCCCCAGGTGGGCAGAGGAAACATTTCAAGAACACCCTCAAAGCCTCCTTGATAAAATGCAACATCCCCACTGACACCTGGGAGTCCCCATGACCGCCCTTAGTGGAGGAAGAGCATCCGGGGAGGGCGTTGAGCACCTCAAGTCTCGTCGCCGAGAGCATGCAGAAAGCAAGCGCAGGCAGCAGAAGGAGCGTGCGGCAAACCAGTCCCACCCACCCTTTCTCTCAACCACTGTCTGTCCCACCTGTGACAGAGACTGTAATTCCCGTATTGGACTGTTCAGTCACCTGAGAAGTCACTTTGAGAGTGGAAGCAAGTCTTCCTCGATTTCGAGGGACTGCCGATGATGATGATCATGTACACCCACCTTTGAGGCGTAACATACACAGGTGAACATTGATCCCAGATGTTGAAGTGCTTTGTCATTTGTGACCAACTGAACTTAATGACAAAAAGCGACAGGAGCCTTGAGCTGCTGGGCCTGCAGAGGGCAGGCATTAAGGCTGACTGACCTGGGTTGCGGGTTCTCTCTCTTTAATTCCTTGCTTTCCATAGTGCAGGAAATGACGAGTGAATTTGTGCCTGGTATAAAAGGCCTCTTGCTTGGGCGTGCTCTTTCTCCGTCTCCTGGCCACAGACATTAGTTAATGTGTGTGTGAGTGTGGCAAAAGCTCCAGCAGCGCGCACACTCTCATACTTCAAAAAAAAAATCAAAAAATTAAAAAAAAATTTATAAAGAAAAAAAAACCCCAAATAAAAATCGGTGGAACCAAGTTTTAAAGAGGAAAAAAAAAACGTAAATTTTTAATTTTTTAAAGGCTGTAAAGAAAAGGATAAAAGCCAAGCCACGCTCTGGGGATTTATTGTTCAGAAAAACCTTCCGAAGTTTCTGGAAACAGTATTCGAAGCGGTTTTTTTTTAATTAAAAAGAGAAACGGGAATCCTAAGGGAAACTACCTAGGCCACAGCTTAAGCGTTTGACATCCCCCCCCCGCCCGCCTCCCAAAAAGAGACTAAATCGGTTCGATCATTTCTCGAAAGTTCTTATCCCGGCGGTTTTTTTTAAAGCCCTTTCTCCCGCCCTTGTTTTAAAAGTTACTTGTTGTGGCCGGACTCTCTGGGGGTGTGTGTGTGAGGATGAATCAGACCGGCGCCAGTTACCCCATGGCCTCGCTCTATGTTGGCGACCTGCACCCAGACGTGACCGAGGCGATGCTGTACGAGAAGTTCAGCCCGGCCGGGCCCGTGCTGTCCATCAGGGTGTGCAGGGACATGATCACCAGGAGGTCGCTCGGATACGCCTATGTCAACTTCCAGCAGCCCGCAGACGGTGAGCGCAGTACTTTTATGGTTTTATGCAAACTACCCGCCGCAAATCCACAATCCCTTGGCTCCTCATCTATATTGGTCTACAAAGCGAGGAAGTGATGTCTCACCACGTTATCAATAACTAGGCAAGTGCCCATTTGCAAGCTAAGGGGATGTTTTTTTTTATTCCAGAAAGAAAGACTTGCATTTATATAGCGCCTTTCACGACCACCGGACGTCCCAAAGCGCTTTACAGCTAATGAAGTACTTTTTGAAGTGTAGTCACTTGTAATGTAGGTAACGCGGGAGCCAATTTGCGCACAGCAAGCTCCCTCAAACAGCAATGTGATAACCAGATGATCTGTTTTTGTTATATTGATTGATAAATATTGGCCAGCACACCGGATAACTCACCTGCTCGTCTTTAAAATAGTGCCATAGGATCTTTTATGTCCATCTGATAGAGCAGACAAGGCCTCGGTGTAACGTCTCGTATGAGGACACCTCCGACAGTGCAGTACTCCTCAGCGCTGCACTGGAGTGTCAGCCAAGATTTTTGCGCTCAAGTCTCTGGAGTGGGACTTGAACTCTCAACTTTGACTCTTGAGTCGAGGGTGCTACCAACTGATTCTGTAGACTTCAATTGTAACATCCCACCTTTTAAAATCATAGTTTACACAATGCTTTTCAACATTTTCTATGTGGGAAATTCCCTGTCCTATTTTCTGAAATACAGCATAATTATCCAAAGGAAGACGGTGATATAATTGCAGAAAACAGAAATAATAGGCTAGTAAATGGAAAAGTTCAGAAATCTGAAGAGACAGAAATCTGATGACCTTGGGGATCTCTGTATGTAAACGTATAGTTTACATGTATGAAAGTCAATAGTGATTTAACATTTTCCAATGTAACGGTTGGTAGTGAATTGGCACGAGACACAGTTCTTTTAAGATGTTCTAAAGAAATTGCAGGGAGAACATGGACTCGTTAAGCTGAATATCTAGTAGATGGAACTGCATTTCAGGCATGCAATAACATGTGGCACACTTAATGGGCCTTGTGTCCTTGTGGAAGAAATGTCGTAGACACCCCCCATGGCTCAGTGGGCAGATGCAGCACCTGATGTGGTACTGGACCTAACCGACTAATAAGACGGTTTGTTAGCTGACTTTAGCTGGGGTGGTGGAAGAAACACAATAGCATTGTCTTCAGTGCTCCCTGGGCTAGTGAAAGCGTCACTGCATTGTTTAATAGTGTTTCTCCTCTTCCCCCAAGCCTAGCAATGCTGAAGCAGATTATAACCCAGGGTTGAGATCAGAGAACTTGGCACTACTAGCTATTGAACCCTGGATTTTTCTGGATGTGTGGTTCACTACTATATCAGGTTATCCATTTGCCCAGTAAACAATGTGGGAACATTTTGTTCTTCGGTCACTGCACTGTTCTTGATATAACATAGGTTCTAGTATATTAATCTCCGATCTTGTACTTTTAAAGATTTTTGTTTCCTGTCTGCTGTGTTGAACTAGTTCATTCAATCTAATCTGGCATTGCTTACTTTCTGCACACAGTAATGTTACCATGTAGACCCTCTCCCTATTCCCTGATTGTTGGGTCAAGTTTTGTGTATTTGCAACAATGATGGGGATTATCAGCAGAAGGGTATTCATGTTCACTTTAGAAAGTGCAGTGTTCAGCCATTTCATATGCTACTTTGTTCCCGAATGTGACTGAATAATTGAGGGATCAGCCTCTATCCACTTGCAATCTCTGTATGATAAGGAAAGGTATTTAAAGTATTGTAGTGCACTTTTAAATTCACTTAACAACAGAGTAGCAGCAGATAATGTACACCATCTTGTTCAATAGTGCAAGTTTCAGCACATGAGTGTATATCTTGGCACAAGTTGGAGTGCTTAAAACTGTAACTGGTGTGCTGAAATATGGATAATTATACCGTTTGCTTTCATTGATGCACTTAGATTATTAGTTTCACATTGTTTTAATGTCTGTTAAAATTTTTAAAAAATCTTTTTCAGTTGTTCTGTGATCCCGCTGACATCACAGCACCAGCTCTAACACAGAACAATGAAAGGTTCTGATGCTGAGCGAAACTGTGCAACTATCGTGGGCTTAACCACAGTTCTCAGCCAATCGGAATCCTCCTTTATCTAATTCAGAAATAAATGTTCAACTACCAGCAAGCTACACGCATGGTAAGGAGCAACTCGAGCATTTACACATTATCCATAATGAAATATGAAGCAGTATTCTAATGTGCTCAGCATACAACTTTCTAGTATCACTAATTTTTATTCTCCTCTGTATTAGTGACTTTTCTTGTCACTTGATTTAGGCGAGGTCTTCCATCATGAAATCTGTTTTTATCCCCTTTCTGTCAAGTAATGTAAAAAAAAACCTGCTGCCTTCATAAGCTAATGATAGCAGAGTTGAGCCATCTCAGAAGCCACTTACTAGTAGTATATCCTGCATCAGTGTTGTCGCTAGGCTCCTTAGCATATTGATGCTAATATGCTTTATGGGGAAAAAATAATTTTAATATATCAATATACTTATATGATGCTTTTAATTCAGTTCTTCAAATTGATCCATTACAGCCAACATCTGTAACAGACCAATACTGTGCAGTAGGGTCATAGTTCAAATGCTTTCTCCAGACAACTCAAATTTGCATGACAAAATCCTAAACTATATTTTTGGGTATTTTCACAATGGCACGCCTGTAGTATAAAAAAAAATCAAAGCCACCATTGCACTGTACAAAGTCCCTTTGTGAGTTACAAAAGGTTAAGTCTTGGTCTGATACCTACATAAACCATTTGAGCCTCACTCTTTTCACAACAGATTGATTGTGGCACACACTTGGAATTGAAGTGTATTCACTCCAAGCCAACTGCTATTCTATATGTAAAAATTAAGGTCACACAAATGTCAATTTAACTTCCATACAGCATCAATGCTTTATGGCGTGCATAATTTCAACCTAAGCTTTGTCACTTGAATCACAATTTAAACATAATCACTGCCAGAAACACCGATTGCTACAGGTCCCCGCAGTGGCTCACTAGTTTTGTGAACGCTGTTCAAAATATCATTAATAGGTGAAAAAAGAACCGTTCAATTTTTTCAGTTGGTTATGACTTTGTACCATCAATCAAAGTTAAGATCTGTTGGTCTGCTTTACACTAGTTGATCTCATTAGATCAAGAGCAATATGACACATCCTTGGTAAAATAAAGGTGGACCATCAGCTTTGCTGTGACGTAGATGTTAAAAATGCTTTTTTCATTGGCATTGAAATGATAGAGGCTATAGTTAAATCCTCAAAAGTGGATACATGCTTCTTTGCACAAAACCAGCAAAATCAATAAGGGAGAGGAAAAATATGGTATTGGTAATGCAGAATGTTACAAGAAACAATAGAAATGTCAGAAAGATGAAGTAACTTCTTCCAAATTTGAATGTCCGGAAATGAAGCTTTTTAAAAAAAAAAGTATAGCTTTCACTGGCACTTTTTTTAACCTCAAATTGTTTGTGCAGCAATGTGGAAGATGAATTCTGTCAGAAACATGCAATTACTACATGTCCCCTTAGTAGCTCACTAGATATGTGCACACTGTTCAAAATTTCATTAACAGTTGAAAAAAATATACCGGTCAATTTCTTTCAACTGGTTATGGCTTTTTACGATCCATCAAAGTTAAATTCTGTTGGTCTGCTTTTTAAAAAAAATCAAATGGAATTGTATCTGCAGAGCTTTGAATGTTTAGAATTTAGGACTAAAATGTTTCCTTTTAAGGTTACTTTAATTTTAAATGTCAACTATAGAATTTTTTTCTGAGAACGTAGGTGTGGTAAACTTCAGAAGTGCCTGAATTTTGAGGCTGATTATCATTGTTTACATTAATTGCCATTATATTTTCTTGAATTGAAAGGTCAGAAATGTTCCAGTTTCCCTGGTTCTAAATCAGTAACTTAAATAGTGTCTGTCCATTGAGATTTTATTTTAGCTAAACCCCAGGAAAGGAGATTGGCTCATACCGTGTGGTGAGTGTAATGTTGATTCAGCTCTTTTGCCAGCACATGCCTTTAAAGGACCACTCGCTAAAAATAGCCAGCAATGAAGTACAAAAGAGGTTATATCGTCTATTGATGGTGCTTTTGTGAAATGGCTGTGTATTATCATTTAACTTGACAATGTAGCTTTCATTGGCTTTGAGTCTACATGTAAAGTAAAATATTGTATAAACATTACACATCATTTCAGAATTTACAAAAAGCTTGGCATGTTACAATATAGTTAATGTAAGTGTTCTCTTTAAATACTGGAAAATACAGGACTGCTAATTCTTACAGACATGGACATTTCACCAATGTGAGGAATTTGGAAGTTGAAACCAGAGCTCTTGGGAAGAATGCACATGGTTCTTAGAAGAGTTACATTTATCTATGGTTTAGTTTTCATACTCATAAAACACTAGGTACAGTATTTGTAGCACTGACTGTACTGAGGTCCTGTGCAAGAGAAAAATAGTTTATTTAAACAGGAAAAGTTGCTGCCGAAGCTGAGATTTAAAAAGTTCCAACTGATAATTTCAGGAGTCAAAAATGCTGAACTCAAATTTTAGCTTGTGCTTTTTTTTTGGTTTGAAGGAAGAAATGGAGTGGTTTTTGGCCTAATTATATTAAACATATTCAAGGAACAATACATGGCAGTACAGTTGCATTAGTTTTCTGTCTGTGTCTCTCTAATGCAATAAAACTGGTATCATAGCAATAAACATCATTTTATGAAACTGATTATCTGAAATTCATCTGGTTACTTTAACTGCGCAGAGATAACAAGTCATGAACTGGAGTGGAAGGGATGAATTTGCATGTGCTTAGGTTGCTACCAATTCAAAGTTGTTAATTCATCTTCGGAACTAATCCAAATTCTTTGAATTTTGGTGAAAAATGTTTTTTGCCGTTCAATTTTAAATTGCAATTGTTTGTGAGTTACATTTCTTTGTACTGCTAAAATATTTAAACTACTATGTCAGTGGCTGTAGTCAGTTTACTAGGTGGCTGCTTAATCCAGATACAAGTCCCATTCAATCAAAAATCTTTATAGGAAGCTGTGACTGGTAAGAGGAGGCAGCCATTCAATCAAGGTGACAGTGTGTTCTACTATCAATATGGAAAGGATGAAAAGGCAGTGTATTTACTGTTGCTATACCTAGGTTCCAGCTGTTACTACATTTGCATTATGAATTTGCATCACAGTAATGGCAGTGGAAATGTTCCTCGGAAATCCAATCAGAATAACTCTTGCTGTATGAAATGTCAGGGGGACATATCTCTGTGGACCGTGGGAATCACATTGTCCGAACATTAATAGAATGCAATTTTAACTGATAAAATATAAACTAGGTTGAATTAGTCAGCCTTGAGTGTGACGAAATGTAAGTCGCTATCGCAAGAATGCTTCTTTTGAAATGTCATTAAACTTTCCAGTGTCATTTTATTAATCTTGCTTCCTACCGAACTGTGTAAACTTTTATTTGTTGGGGGTTGGGGGTGGGGGGGGTTGATCATCAGTGGGGTTTATATGTTATTCTTCTGGTAAATGTATTGGGGAGAAAATAGTGCTTCGGAAAGTTTGGCTGAGGAAAAATTGTCGCCCACAAAATCCAATGAATTAAGCTTTTCACAGAATAATACAAAGTACAGGAGCAGCGCCTAAAATCTGGACCCCTCGGGACCGAGGCCATTCCAGATTCCGGGCTTTTCCGGGCTTTCAATCGTCTTCCTGATGTCACAAATCCGGAAACGCCTGAGCCCAGGTTCGGGTGTTTCTCCGGTTTTCGGAACATCAGAAAGGGGGCGGCGGGGGTGGTACCTGCCGAGGAGCTGTTCGGCCGTCTGGGACCCACTGAAGAGATCGTCGGGTGGGTCCCCGCTGAGAAGGTTGTTGGGCCGGGCGGGGCCCCGCCGAGGAGGTCGTCGTCGGGCAGGGGGCGCCGAGGAGGCCCTGAGGTAAGGGCAGCAGTGGTGAGGCGAGTGGTGGCGAGGCTCGAGGTCGGGCAGCGACGGGGCCCCGATGTCGGTAGGGTCGTCTGGTCCAGATTCCGGAACTTTTTACGGATTCCGAACGACCCTGCCACCGATTGTCTCGGATTCCGGAACTCCGGATTCTCGACGCTGCACCTATATTTACAAATGGAGAGCTCAGAAAAATGTGAGCTGGTTCCTTTTGCTGGCTTTCAGAGTCCTGAGTGGATGGCGTAGCAGGGGACTGGCCAATCCTATTGCAAACAGCTCATGGAATCAAAATGTGGAATATTAACATTAAGGTGATTGACTTGAAAATTTTGGCAGATCTAATTCTCCTGACTGCTATTGAAATTTTACTTGCATAGCAATTAAATAGCAGAACTGTAAACAAGCTAATGCGGGCATGTGCCAAGTATTTATTTTTGGAATTTGTTGTTGTAAAATAGAATTTTCTCTCTTGGGATATGAAGCAGTACAGCACAGTAAAATGTTGTTCAGAGAGTTTGATATACCACTTTAACACTTTGATGAGTGTAGTCTATAGACCCCCCAACAGTAGCTACACTGTTGGACGGATTATAAATCAAGAAATAAAGGAGGCTTGTAAAAAAGAAACGGCAATAATCATGGGTGATTTTAACCTTCATATTGATTGGACAAAGCAAATTGGCCAGGAAGGCCTTGAGGAAGAGTTCATAGTGTATCCGGGCTAGTTTCCTTGAACGGTATGTTGCAGAACCAACCAGGGAGCAGGCTATTTTAGATTTAGTACTGTGTAATGAGATAGGATTAATAAACAATCTCCTAGTAAAGGATCCTCTAGGAATGAGTGACCATAACATGGTTGAATTTCAAATTCAGTTGGAGGGTGAGAAAGTTGGATCTCAAGCCAGTGTCCTAAGCTTAAATAAAGGAAACTACAAAGGTATGAAGGCAAGAGTTGGCTAAAGTGGACTGGGAAAATAGATTAAAGTGTGGGATGGTTGAGCAGTGGCAGACATTTAATATATATCCCAATGGGAAGGAAAGACTATAAGAGAAGGGATAACCATCCATGGCTAGCTAAGGAAATAAGAGATGATATCAAATTGAAAACAAGGGCATACAATGTGGCTAAGACTAGTGGGAGGCCAGAGGATTGGGAAACTTTTAAAAGCCAGCTAAGAACGACTAAAAAAAATAATAGAGGGAAGATAGATTATGAAAGTAAACTAGCACAAAATATAAAAACAGATAGCAAGAATTTCTGCAGGAAAAGAGTGGCTAAAGTAAATGTTGGTCCCCTAGAGGATGAGACAGGGGAATTAATAATGAGGAACAGGGAAATGACAGAGATTTTGAGCAACTATTTTGTATTGGTCTTAACGGTAGAAGACACTAAAAATATCCCAATAGTGGATAATCAAGGGACTATAGGGAGGGAGGAATTTGATACAATCATTATCACTATTGTACTCGGTTAAAATAATGGGACTAAAGGTGGACAAGTCTCCTGGACCTGATGGCTTGCATCCGAGGGTACTAAAAGAAGTGGCTGCAGAGATATTGGATGCATTGGTTGTAATCTATCAAAATTCCCTGGATTCTGGATGGTCCCAGCGGATTGGAAAACCTCAAATGTAATGCACTTATTTTAAAAAGGAGGCAGACAGAAAGCAGGAAACTATAGACCAGTGAGCCTAACATCTGTCGTTGGGAAAATGCTGGAGTCTATTATTAAGGAATAGTAGCAGGACATTTGGAAAAGCATAATTAAATCAAGCAAAGTCAACATGGTTTTATGAAAGGGAAATCGTGTTTGACAAATTTGCTGAAGTTCTTTGAGGATGTAACGAGCAGGGTGGATAAGGGGGAACCAGTGGATGTGGTGTATTTGGATTTCCAGAAGGCATTCAATAAGGTGCCACATAAAAGGTTACTGCACAAGATAAAAGTTCACGGGGTTGGGGGTAATATATTAGCATGGATAGAGGATTGGCTAACTAACAGAAAACAGTGTCGGGATAAATGGGTCATTTTCCAGTTGGCAAACAGTAACTAGTGGGGTGCCGCAGGGAATCGGTGCTGGGGCCTCAACTATTTACAATCTATATTAATGACTTGGATGAAGGGACCGAGCGTAATGTAGCCAAGTTTGTTGATGACACAAAGATAGGTGGGAAAGCAAATCTGCAAAAGGATATAGACAGGCTAAATGAGTGGGAAAAAATTGGCAGATGGAGTATAATGTGGGAAAATGTGAGGTTATCTACTTCGGCAGAAAAAATAGAAAAGCAAATTATAATTTAAATGGATAAAAATTGCAAAGTGCTGCAGTGCAGAGGGACCTGGGGGTTTTTGTTCATGAAACACAGAAAGTTAGTATGCAGGTACAGCAAGTAATCAGGAAGGAAAATGGAATGTTGGCCTTTATTGCAAGGTGTATAGAGTATAAAAGTAGAGAAGTCCTGCTACAACTGTACAGGGTATTGGTGAGGCCACACCTAGAGTACTGCGTACAGTTTTGGTCTCCATATTTAAGGAAGGATATCCTTACATTGGAGGCTGTTCAAAGAAGGTTCACTAGATTGATTTCAGAGATGAGGGTGTTGACATATGAAGATAGGTTGAGTAGGTAAGGCCTATAGTCATTGGAGTTCAGAAGAATGAGAGGTGATCTTATCGAAACATATAAGATAATTAGGGGGCTCGACAAGGTGGATGCAGAGAGGATATTTCCACTCATAGGGGAAACTAAAACTAGGAGGCATAGTCAGAATAAGGGGCCGCCCATTTAAAACTGAGGGAAGTGGAGCTGTGTCTATGATCAGATCAGCCATGATATTAAATGGCAGAGCAGGCTCGAGGAGTCTAATGCTCTACTCCTGCTCCTATTTCTTATGTTCTAATAATGAACAATGTAGTGTATAGGTGCAAAATGATAAGATTTAGGTTTATGTTTCTGCTCCTCTGAGTGCGCTCCTGTTTCCAGGCATGTCTCTGTGAGGAGGTCCTGTGTTTAGATTAGTGATTCCTTAGCAAAGAATATTTGAAGAGGAGGGGGAAGAGAATGTTGCCCCAAGCCGTGCTTGTGTACCTCTCAACATCTGTTTTCAGAGTGTTACTGGTAAAGGTTGGGCCATGGCGTGGACAGAGAAATAGAAATAGAAATGTGAAGGTGTAAATAACTTTCAAGGGTTCACTTTTATATATAAACACCCACAAATTTCTCAGCAATTAAAATGAAAACTACAAATACTCTTTCCAAACTATATACTGGTGATAGAGCTTAAGTCTACATTTTGTGATTGGATTAGCATTTTGTGCAGGACTTGATACTGTGCTTCAGTTGTTAAGGAGAGATAAAACTACTAACTTTCTTTTCTGGCATATAAATATTTTGTATAATGGTCCAGTGAAAACTGAGGTAAAAATATCCTGACAGCAGTTAATAAGTCACATGTTATTTTAATTTTGGTGAGTGGTGATCTCAAACCCGGCACCAAGCTCATGGTCTACAGAGCAGTAGTGATATCCGCTTCCTATATGCTTCAGAGACATGGACTATGTGCAGTAGGCAGCTCAAAGCACTGCAGAAGTACCACCAACGTTGCCTCTGTAAAATCCTACAAATCCACTCACCATCTCTGTTCTCTCTCAGGACAACATCTCCAACATCGAAGCATTGACCACACTCGATCAGCTCCGATGGGCGGGCCACATTGTCCGCATGCCTGATTTTAGACTCCAGAAACGAGCACTCTACTCCCGAGCTCTGTCACAGCATGCGAGTCCCAGGAGGGCAGAGAAAACACTTCATAGGACACCCTCAAAGCCTCCTTGAAAAAATTTAACATTGCCACTGACTCCTGGGAAGCCCTGGCCCAAGTCACCTCAAAGTGGAGGAGAATCACTGAGTCTCTTCGTCGGGAGCACGCGGAAGCCAAGCATGAACAGCGGAAGGAGCGTGCGACAAACCAAGCACCCGACCCACGCATCCCTTCACCACCTGTCCCACCCGTGACAGAGACTAGATCCCGCATGGGTCTCATCAGTTACCTTAGAACTCATATTAGTGTGGAAGCAAGTCATCCTCAACTCAAGGGATTGCCTAAGAAGAAGGAGGAATAATTAGTATTAAAAACATTTTTTAAATGATATTTAGTCTTAAAACCTGCAACATTTTACTGCATTTACAGTTGTGTTCTGCTCTTAGCAGAGAAAACCCAAAATGTGCAAACTGTATTTAAACAAGATTTTATAATCCTTTCTCATAGATTTCTTATGCCACGAGTATCCCTTGTCTGACAAAGGCAGAACATGTGTCATGTTACTACTCCGATGAGAAGCCTTTTTGAATCGGACTTAAGTAGCTCTTGTCGTAATTACCCATTCTTCTCTGTACAGAAATGCCATATCTTCTGCAGATATTCTAGTTGCCAAGATTAGGAACTCATTTGTGGGGAATCTTGGATAAAACCTTGCATGATGTCTTTTGTAATACATCAATAAGTCTGCTAGTTGATCATGTTGGCTGTGGAAGTTTTCAGAAGTGAAGCAGAGTATCAACCTATCGGTTCTGTCAGATCTGTGTAATTCCTCTAAAGCATAGGTAGTGAACAAGAACAGGATTTATTATTTTTCATTCCTTGAACCGTGAGTTTGCTGATCTTGTTCAAGATTTCTGGGAAGGAGAGATTTTCTTCCAGTGTTGAAACACATTTTGTGGGTTATCCTAATGCTTTTGGATATGTTTAATGACTGGACCATCCAGCCATCTAGTCAAAAGAATTTGACATGGAAGGGTCAGGGCAGCATTTTTTTAATCTTGTGCAACCTATTTCCATATCTTGATTATAATAGACCCTATTAACTCTAGCTTTGGATGGACAACTATTGAAGTTTTCTTATTGTTGTAGCTGAACGTGCCTTGGACACCATGAACTTCGATGTCATCAAGGGGAAACCAATCCGCATCATGTGGTCACAGCGCGACCCATCGCTGAGGAAGTCAGGTGTTGGTAATGTGTTCATCAAGAACCTGGACAAATCCATTGACAACAAGGCTTTGTACGACACCTTCTCCGCATTTGGAAACATCTTGTCTTGTAAGGTGGGTTAGCAACCGTGACCGAATTAAAGCTAATCTTAGACTTCTTGCTATCCTTTTGTTCCCTGATGCAACAACCTTGTGTAAGTTTTTTGTGTTGGAGATCTGATGACATTATCAGAAAGCCACAACAGCCTTCTCTTGTGAATTCTGCCCCAGGGTGCATGACCTGCAGGAACCTTTGGAACCTGGCTAGCCATAGTAACTCCGTACCAGTGAAATGAACACTCCAGTTACAAATGCTAGCCCAAAGAAAAGTCCATTATTCCTATGGGCCAGATTTTGCTGAAAAAATAATGGCGTTGCAAATTGCTAAAGTTACTGGTCGATTTGTGCCGCTCTGCCGTTAGCTTCATGAAAACGACATCTTGCTCTTAACCGTACCGTGATTTTCACCAAGTTGCTGCATTTGTACATAATTGCCAATTATACATGCCATAAAAAGTTACGTCTAGTAATTATCAGTGTAAGTATCCTTTTAACGATGTGATAATTGTTAATAGCTGCTAATCAACCTCTCTATCCCAGAAAGTGAACAATTAGGAATGTGGAGTCTCATTCCTTGAGGTTGTGAATTGTTTTATTCAAGAAAGAAAGACTTGCATTTATATTGCGCTTTTCATGACTACTGGACGTCTCAGCGCTTTACAGCCAATGACATGCTTTGGAGTGCAGTCACTGTTGTAATGTGGGAAACATGGCAGTCAATTTGTGCATAGCAAGCTCCCACATGGGATATTTTACATCCAAAATGTCTTTTGTTTTACTTTCCTTTTCTGTCTTCTCTTTCTTTCCAATCTTTCACTTTTTATTTCTCTTTCTATACCTGATTTGACATTGAATTCACCCACTCTATAATTCACCTTCCATCTAAGTCCTTCCTCTAGTTATTTATCTGTGGCTCAGTGGGTAGCACACTTGCCTCTGAATCAGAAGGTTGTGGGTTCAAGTCCTACTCTAGGAACTTAAGCACAAAACTCTAGGCTGACACTTCAGGGCAGTGCTGAGGGAGTTCTGCACTGCCAGAGGTGCCGTCTTTCGGATGAGACGTTAAACCGAGGCCCCGCCTGCCTTCTCAGGTGGACGTAAAAGATCTCATGGCCACTATTTTGAAGAAGAGCAGGGGAGTTATCCCCGGTGTCCTGGCCAATATTTATCTCTCAATCAACATAACTAAAAACAACAGATTATCTGGTTATTATCACATTGCTGTTTCTGGGGGCTTGCTTGTGTGCAAATTGGCTGCTGTGTTTCCCACATTACAACAGTGACCACACTCCAAAAAGTACTTCATTGGCTGTAAAGCGTTTTGAGACGTCCGGTGGTCGTGAAAGGCGCTATATAAATCTGAGTTTTTTTTTTCAATCCTTTAATCTCATTGGTTAAGGTGATACCTTGTTTGCTCCGTTATTCACCAAGGTCCCAGATGCCTTGTGACCCTCACTGCGTTGTTACCAGCTTGCACTTCCAGCAACTTTGTGGGCAAATGTTTTTTTAAACCTAAATGTCCAATTGTAAGTCTAATTAACTGGGCACACTCCAGCTAAATCTGACCCAATGAGTTTTTGTTTGCATTTGTATAGATTTACTTTTAAGACCAAAATGCATTCTTGTTTTCATTTATCAAGTCCATGGTACTGGAGGTGAACTCTCAAGTTTTTAGGCCGTCATCCAGATCCTAATGCCTTTTGCATTTGGCTTTTATTTTTAAAGGCACGTGTCTACAGGAGAACCATTTAGTTCTCATCAAAAGCACATGAAAGTGTCGTGCAAGTTGTGGCTGTACTGGTATTTAGACTCCTTAACCTCTTCTCCCCTGTCTCCACCACACTCGCCTCCAACAACGAGTGTGAGGAGCTCATGGACTTCGTTGTCTCAAAGATTGAGACCATCCAATCAGTTGCCTCTGCGAGTTCCCTTCCTTCACCTAGCCCACAGGGCCAAACTTCATCTGAGGCTCCCACCTGCCCTAGCCCTAAACTCACATCTTTCTCCAGTTTCTCTTTGATTTCTCCAAGCTCATCTTGTCCATGAGACATACTTCCTGCTTCCTTGGCCCTATTCCCACTAAACTGCTGACCACCCAACTTCCTTTTTTGGCTCTCGCGTTAGCCGACATTGTTAACGGTTCTCCTCTCCTTCAAATCTGCTGTCATCACCTCTCTTCAAAAAACCAACCCTTGACCTCACTTTGCTTGCTAGCTATCGCCCGTCTCCAACCTCCCTTTCCTGTCTAAAGTGATTGAACGTGTTGTCGCCTCCAAAATCTGTGACTATCTTTTCCTGAATTCAATGTTTGAATCCCTTTAATCTGGTTTTCACCCCTGCCACAGTATCGAAACGGCTCTCAGCAAAGTCACAAATGACATCCTTTGTGACTGTGACAAAGGTAAACTATCTCTCCTTGTCCTTCTCGACCTGCCTGCAACCTTTGACCACTCCATCCATCTCCAATGCCTCTCCACCATCATCCAGCTGGGTGGGACTGTACTCGCCTGATTCCATTCTTATCTATCTAATCGTAGCCAGATAATCTCTTGCAATGGCTTCTCTTCCCACCCGCATTGCTATCTCTGGTGTCTCCCAAGGATCTGTCCTTGGACCCCTCTTATTTCTCATTAATATGCTGCCTCCTAGCGATATCATCCGAAAACACGGAGTCAGTTTCCACATGTACGCCGATGACACCCTGGTCTACACCTCCACCACTTCTCTCGACCCCCTGCTTGGTATCTAAATTGTCAGACTGCTTGTCCGACATCCAGTGTTGGATGAGCAGAAATTTTCTCCAATTAAATATTGGGAAGACCGAAGCCATTATCTTTGGTCCCCGCCACAAACTGCGTTCCCTAACCACTGACTCCATCCCTCTCTTTAGCATCAATCTGAGGGTGAACGAGACTGTTCGCAACCTAGGTGTCATATTTGACCCTGAAATGAGTTTCCAGCCACATATTCGCGGCATAACTAAAGCCGCCTTTTTCCACCTCCGTAACATTGCCCGCCCCTGCCTCACCTCTTCTGCTGCCGAAACCCTCATTCATGCCTTTGTTAGCTCTAGACTTGACTACTCCAACTTGCTCCTGGCTGTCTTCCCACATTCTACACTACCTAAGCTTGAGGTCATCCAAAACATAAATTCACGATCACCCATCACCCCCTGTGCTTTCTGACCTACATTGGCTCCCGGTTAAACAACGCCTTGATTTCAAAATTCTGATCCTTGTTTACAAATCACTCCATGGCCTTGCCCCTCCCTATCTGTGTAATATTTTTCAGCCTCACAATCCCATAAGATGTCTGCGCTCCTCAAATTCTGCCCTCTTGAACATCCCTCATTATAACTGCTCAACCATCGGCGGCCATCCGTCAGCTGTTTGGGCCCTAAGCTCTGGAAGTCTTCTTGAAACCTCTCCACCTCTCTAAGTCTCTTTCCTCCTTTAAGATGCTCCTTAAAATCTACCTCTTTAACCAAGCTTTTTGGTCATCTGCCTTAATTTCTTCTTTTGTGGCTCGGTGTCAAATTTATCTGCTTTGTCTTGAAACACTGCTGTGAAGCGCCTTCGGATGTTTTACTACATTAAAGGCGCTATATAAATAAAAGTTATTATTATTTCTTCTCTTCAGGTGGTATGTGATGAAAATGGCTCCAAAGGATATGCATTTGTTCACTTTGAGACCCAGGATGCTGCAGATAGAGCTATTGAGAAAATGAATGGCATGTTACTTAATGATCGGAAAGTGTGAGTACTTTAAAACTGTAGATTGTTAAATCATGGTTTTAATGTGTATGCTGCCAAACCTTGGAAAGTGCTGCTGATATCTTATATTAAACTGTAATTCATTGTAAGGACACTCTATCCTTCTCCAACGTCTCTCCACCGTCATCCAGCTGGGTGGGACTGCACTCGCCTGGTTTCATTCTTATCTATCTAATCATAGCCAGAGAATCACCTGCAACGGCTTCTCTTCCCGCCTCCGCATCGTTACCTCCGGTGTCCCCCAAGGATCTATCATGGGCGCTCTAAATGGAGGAGTATTACATTGTGGAGGAGAAGAAAGGGAATGAGGTTGTACTGAGCGGTTCAGTTGGGGCCTAAGCCATCAAACTGTTACAAACTAAATGATAGTTCACTTAGTTATTTGTGTATTTTCAGGAACAGATATGTGACCTCAAGGACCAATCTCTCTATGGTTCATGGAAGCTTTTGCTTGATTTTTGAAATTCACTAAATATTATATAACTCTTTAATTTAGATATGTCGGCCGTTTTAAATCTCGTAAAGAGAGAGAGGCTGAACTCGGTGCAAAGGCAAAAGAGTTTACCAATGTTTACATAAAGAACTTTGGTGATGATATGGATGATGAACGACTCAAAGAAATGTTTGATAAATTTGGTGAGTGGATCTCTGGTAAAATTGTGGTTTGAGGTGCAGATAGTATGAACAGGTCGTGCTGTATTTATATTGTCCAATCCCACGAGAGCGGTGATATTATCTACAATACTCCTCTCCAGGACTGTCCAAGTGTCATGGGTAGTATTTTCATTTATCTTTCAAATTATCTAATTTGCCTTTAAACTTTGAAGATCTCAGCACAGTGCTTGAGCATTCTTTCGTGCCAATTTGATGATCTGAATTTTTCCTGTTTATAATTAAATCCTCTCAATGGTCGTTTTCCCCGTTCTTCTGAATTCCTGATCAACTGCTATGCTGTGGGATGATGCTGAGTGAGGCCAGATGCCTTTCCACAGAGAGAATGGATGTTTAACTTCTTCCATATGTCTCCCAGTGAGCAGCATTGACAGAGGCCTGAACTCAATTGTACTGCAGGTGGTCCTGGTGCAGGACATTAGAGGAGAGAATATTGATATTCTTTCTTCAAAGAAAACCATGGAGTGATCTCTTTTTGCTGGAAGCATTCTGTGTTCACTTCAGTGATTTATACGGTGAGTGTATTTTTTGTAAGTGGGGAGAGTGATAAATATCCAACTTTAACAATCGAACTTTCATTTTTTTAAAGTCACAAGGAATGAAACTTGAATTACAATATTCAGCTTACACATTATGGTTTCCTTTATTTTCTCTTCTCATGATTCATCTTCTTTCATACTGTTAAATCTATGCTGCAATAAAACATGATCAATTTCAGTATTATTGGAGACAGTGTTTTAACCTTTTAAACACTGAAATGCAATCATATTACAATTCTTCAGTTTACTTTGAGAATAGCATAGGAAAGTGACTTTTATGCTTCCATAATTGCCACCGTCACAACCATTGGCATTGAAAACAATACTCAAAAGTTTAAAAATAAAAGGTGTTCTGTGCTGATGAAATTGACTAAAGCAACACCCTGAATGAGGCATAGATAGTGCTAAACAAAAGATTGCACACAAAATATGAAGACTTTTTATTAAAAAGAGAGATATAAAGAAAATTCCGTACCTATTTGCCTCGCTTGCCTCTCATTGAAATGAATGGGACCTATCTAAATTTTGGCATACAAGTGGTGGTCAAACATGCTTAACTTTTTCAGATAATGTAATTGCATTCTGCTTTTTGAGACCCCCCAAAGACTTTGGGTGCCTTCTGGAGGGCACGGAGAGCTAACACACTCCAGTAGCAACAAAAAAATATTGACTGCAAAATGGATTGCAGATGTTAACCACCAGAGTACAGAGAGAGGGAAAGGGTGGGCAGGACAAATCTTCCTACCCCAGAAGGAAGCACTCGTGCTGCTTCTGTAAAGGAATGCTAATTCTATTTGCTGCTTAGTTAGTTTTCACATCTGTAGTCTGCTATTCATCTATCCTTTTTCTGTTTCTCTTTGCCCTCTTAGGCAAAACCCTCAGTGTCAAAGTAATGACAGATTCAAACGGAAAGTGCAAAGGCTTTGGCTTTGTTAGCTATGAAAAACATGAAGATGCTTCCAAGGTGTGTATGGTGGTTCACGGGAGCTGTTTACTTTTTGGTCCAAGCTGGAAATGGATCAGAATATTTTTTGGCACGCACTTAGTGTGTAGCTATTTAGAATGCCATTTTTACTAGACAAAGTTAGTCAGTCACCAAAATGAATTCTCTGTGGATGAAGAACATAGAAACATAGAAATTTACAGCGCAGAAGGAGGCCATTTCGGCCCATCGTGTCCGCGGCGACCGACAAAGAGCCACACGGCCCTCGGTCAGCAGCCCTGAAGGTTACATATAAACCTATGAGCAATGACGGAAATGTAAAGAGCATCTGGCCCAACCAGTCCACCCCACACAACTGCGATACCCCGTGTATCGCAACATTTTACACTCCACCCCACCCGGAGCCATGCGATCTCCCAGGAGAGGCAAAAAAACGGATTAAAAACTCAGGCCAATTGGGGGGAAAATCTGGGAAAATTCCTCTCCGACCCATCCAGACGATCAAAACTAGTCCAGGAGATCCCTCTGGCCGTATTAGATTCCTTGAAGTACTTAGTGAAGTATTTGCGCCAGTCAACAAGAGGTTATCCAGCCAAATCCCACTTACCAGCTTTAAGTTTGTAGCCCTGCAGGTTGCGGCATTTCAGATGCTCATCCAAGCACCTTTTAAATGTGGTGAGGGTTTCTGCCTCTACCACCTTTCCAGGCAGTGAGTTCCAGACCTCCACAACCCTCTGCATGAAGAAGCTTCCCCTCAAATCCCCTCTAAACCTTCCACCAACCACCTTAAAACTATGCCCCCTCGTAATTGACCCCTCCACCAAGGGAAATAAGCCCTTGCTATCCACTATATCCAGGCCCCTCAAAATTTTATACACCTCAATGAAGTCTCCCCTCAGCCTTCTCTGTTCCAGGGAGAAACTGATTTCCCCAAACTAAAAATTTAATCTGGAAATGTAACTATGGTAAGGTGAAATAAATTGGTTTAAAAGTGAGGCTTTCCAAGATCTGCATTCTCTCAAATACTTTAGGTGCTGATAATTTTTTTCCAAATAAAATTTGAGGTTCTTTGAGAAGTAATTTTGATATTTTTATGAATTACATTCAGTGATATAAATGCTGATCTGAGAAACGGATTTTGGAATACAAAGTGAACTTTTATTAATGGGGAGAAGTGCTAACAATTCTGGTTTAACGTGTAATAATGGAAAAGAACAGCTAAAGTCAAGTGAGGCAGCCTGAGCTGTAAACATATTTGTACCATTAAATTTTACGAGCATTGTCTGATGTTAGCAAAGACAGGTAATGCAGTCCAAAGAAGGTTGCTGCTATAATGTAACCTAGATCAAGGATGTCAGACTTAATTTGATATGGACTCATATTCAAAATGATCTGAAACACCAGGGTCAGTATAATAATGCTTTGTTACAGAAGCAACGTCACTACATAAACTGTTTGGTTTGTTTTTACGATTTCACATAAGTCATTTTCTTCTCTTGCTCTCAACTCAATATTTTACTTCCTAAAAACTAATTAATCGCTGTGGACTCTTGTTGCCGAATACTGTTCTGTTTGATTCAGTGTCCCATTTTTATAGTTTTGGTGGAGAAGGCAGAGGATGTTGTGCATGGTTTGTGACTAGGTGACAATCTACGGCCATTAAACTAAAAAATCATCCAGAATATTCTAATATTTTTAATGTATGCTGGAAGGACAGTCTATTTTACTATCTTTTTTAGTATCTTTTTTTTCCCAGTTCGATGTTCTCAAAGCTTCTTTGAACGTTTCCTGTCTTGGATGCAGGAATGGCCAGTGCTAACAATTTTATGACTGTCATTGAATTAGAAGTAAGCCTTTTGGGTTGAGAAAGGGGCACATTACAACTATTGTTTGATTCACATCAAAAATAACTGGATAAAGCTTTTTTAAAAAATCATTCCATCTTTTGTAGTTGCAAGTGTAAATTACAACTTTTGCACAAAATGTGAATATTTCATTCATTTTGATGGACAATGCAATTATTTAATTACAAAAGCTAACTTTGTGAAAAGTTTATAAACATCTATTAAGTAGCTGAGCCACAGGGTCTTGGGTCAAATACCTGCACTATGCTTAGTCAGCTAATTTCAGCTAAGGCAGCAGTAGGATGCAACTATTGGCTTTAGTGCCCCTTTGTTTGGGAGGAGAAAATTGGCCAAGATTTCTACTGCTGATTGTTTTCCAGATGAGCCGCCTTGAAGTGCAGGTGAGGACTGGATTGTGCACAACCTGCAACACAGCCCATCATTAAATAACCTGACAATTGTCACATGAATAAGAAAAATAGAAAGACAGACCTTGCATTTGTATAGCGTCTTTCATAACCTCAGGACGTCCCAAAGCACTTTACAGTTAATTAGCTTGTAAAATGTAGTCATAGGAACATAGAAACTGCTAGACTAAAAAAGACCATGGTCTATCTAGTTTGCATTCTACCATCCTGATAGTCACATAATACAAAGCTAATGGAGTTGTTGACTAATCACAGCAATCAATCTTTATCAATGAGTCTACAACAGACCCAGACATGATGTAAGGAACACCCCTGTGGTGCAGAGCTTTGGGAATGATGGGCTCAAAGTCACCTATTCCTCCCAAGCATGCTACACTTGGCACATTATGTCTCAAATTACTCACACACTGTATCCTAAAATGTTATTTTTAAAGAAATCCATCTAATTTGCATAGAATGGATCAATACTAACTGCTTCCACCATCTCCCACAGAACCTGCTCCGTAGATTGACCACTCGTTTATTGAAATATTATTTTGGCAGATAATTTTGAATTTGCCCCCCCTTCAAGGTCGTGTCCTCTGATTCTACTATCTGGACTAGGTGAAATTCCTGGTCGACGTTATCCAGTCCCTTTATATCCTAAAAACGGCAATCTTATCACCCAAATCTTTCCAGTGAGCAGATGTCTAATTTACATAATCACTGTTGTATTGTAGGAAATGTAGTAGCCAATTTGTGCACAGCAAGGTCCCACAAACAGCAATTAAATATATGGACAGACCATCTGTTTTAAGTATTGGTTGAAGCCATATAGCCTACTTCTGCTTCTATTTCTTATGTTCTTATGTAAATGTTGGCCAGAACACCAGGAGAAGTCCCTGGCTCTTGTTCACATTGTGCCGTGGGATCCTTTACATTCACGTGAGAGGGCAGTTGGGCCTTCGGTCTCATCTGAAAGACGGCACCTCTAATAGAGCAGCACTCCCTCAATACCGTACTGATGTGCCAGCCTAGAATATGTGCTCACATCTCTGGAGTGAGGCTTGAGCCTATCACCTTCTGACTTGTGAGAGTGCTACCACTGGAACAAGGCTGAATAATAGCCCTTGGCTGCTGGTATACCAAGGCAAAGAGTTAATACCTTCAGGAGAATAGAGGAGAAGATTGGCAAGGAAGAGGAAAAAAATACTCCTATTATCTCTGATAATGTGGAAGTACATTTCTGAAAAAGAATAGTTGTCTTTATTTATGCTCTGTAGATTGCTCTCTGAATAGGCTTTGAGTTTAGATTTTTAAAATTTTCCTTCAAGCAGCTAATGTAATTCTTTAGAATGACCAACTAATGTAATTCCTTAGAATGAGAGAGTTTTAATGCACACTGCAGTATTTCAGCACTTGAAACATGCACTGTTACAATATGCCTCCATGGGGTTCATTTTAATCTAGCATTGTAATGTATAGTGCCCTTTGAGTAATCCTTGTCTACGTACACTGTAGTAAATGCTAAGTTTTATAAGTGTTCTTGTTTATACCATATAAATGTGTTGGTACTCTTTTCTTGTGTGTATACATAGGCTGTGGAAGAAATGAATGGGAAAGAACTGAATGGAAAGATGCTATTTGTTGGTCGTGCCCAGAAAAAAGTGGAACGACAGGCTGAACTGAAACGAAAGTTCGAACAGTTAAAACAGGAGCGAATCAGCAGATACCAGGTTTGTAATGGAGCTGTTTTGGGATGTCCTCACAATGCATAACCACTTTTGTAAGATACTCCTAACACTATTATTTGACACTTGTTTTCTGTTGAAATAAAAGAATAGAAGTAAAGAAAATACTTATTTAAAAATGCCCTGTAAGATAGACAAGTACATGGGTCATATAATGTCATTTTATTTCATTTAAGGTTGTTCTTAAGCTGATCTATCTGCTAATTGAATGAAAATCCCTTGCAATTCATTGAAGAGCAGGGAACCCATGTGTGTCAGTTTGGGGATAAAGTAACAGACAAACTGGAAATCTCTTGACTAATTTGCTGCAGGACACGTATTGCGTCCAGGAAATGCATTTCATTTCGGCTGTGTTAAAAATCAAACCAAATTATGGAATAGTTACTCTTTTAAGGAACATTAAATTACTGCTGTTTTAATTTGAGAATAGTGTGCGTGCAGCGTGCACACACACAATATACTGCTTTGTCCATATATAGATCTATATGTAATGTAGCGCCTTGTTCCTATAACCAGTTCTGATTGTACAGTGCAGACTCTGGAGGAGCTGTTGTGCCAAAGCATTGCTGAATAAATCCAGATGGGTCTCTTCTAAATTGAGGCTTGTCTCTACAACTTTGCAACAGACATTGTTACTTTTACAGAATAATTTTAGGATCTGTTTCTTTTTCTCTTTTCTTGGCAGCTGCAATTCTGTTTTTTGTGTGTGGGGCAGGCTATTCAATCGACCTATTCCAAGTTTCACAATGCATTTTGTTCCGTTCTGAATCCCATATACACATGCATAATCTATGCCAAGAGATTTGCTATGATGCACTCAATTTCAGAATATTAGCATCATCAAATTTTAAATCAACTTCTTAAGAGAGTTCCTCTTTGTACAGTTGGTACCCCGTTTGAAAATGAGCTTTGAGCTGCCAGGAACTGTAATTGTGTGTCGAGGAATGTGCACAAACCAGAACAGGACTAAAGGCACAATGAGATTTCTTGCATGATTTCCCAATATCACTCTGGCAGCTTTTCAATATTGGAGAGTTCCCAGTAAGTTCATGCCAGATTACTACAAAAGCATGCTAGAGAAAATACTAGTTTTAGAAATTATAGCTATTTAATTGTGATTTCCAGCCCACAAAAATAGTGAAGATATTTTGCTATTGTTGGCTGGTATAGAAATAGCTTTTTCAGTCCATAATTAATGTAGATTTGAAAAGTGGATCAGTCAAATAGGTAATTATAACTTAACACCTTACGATGTAATCTTCTAACAGTCACCTGCGCCATTTATTTGCAGAGCAGTTTCTGAGTTGGAATTCAAACTTTCTGGCTCCAGTTTGGTTTGTGTGTATTGGAGCAGTGATAATTTTATTGCATTAGGTTGGAATTATGCAGCATTTATTTAAGTGCATTTGTTTACCATTTATTTTCCTATTTTTCAGCTGCTAGATTTGAGAACATTAATTTGTGCAATAACTGTATGGTTACTGAACTTTATTAAAATATTTTTAGGGTGTGAATCTATACATCAAAAACCTAGATGACACCATTGACGATGAAAAACTGAGGAAAGAATTTGCTCCATTTGGTTCAATCACCAGTGCCAAGGTAAGTTTATTACTTAGTGGCTTACAAGGGTGGCCGGGGCAAGACAGCATAACAAGTAAGGGTAAAAATTGAAAGGGATGGTGATTGCCTTTTCTAGTTAAGCTTCACTTCAAAGAAAAAGTGTACTATCCAAAATGTTATGAAAGGTCAGTCTCCCTTAATGAGCTGTTCTCCAGTGCGCTGTTTTCAACAAGTCTGAGGAGCTCTTGGACTTCTTTGTTACTAAGATTGAGATTGTCTTCGGTCCCCACCACAAACTCCCTTCCCTAGCCACTGACTCCATCCCTCTTCTTGGCAACAGTCTAAGGCTGAACCAGACAGTTTGCAACCTTGGTGTCATATTTCATCTTCAACTGCCGATGCCATAAGCTCTAGAATTCCCTCCCTGACCCTCTGCCTCTTTACCTCACTTTCCTCCTTTAAGATGCTCCTTAAAATCTACCTGTTGGTCAGTAGCCCTAATATCTCCTTATGTGGCCCGGTGTCAAATTTTGTTTGATAATGGCTCTTGTAAAGTGCCTTGAGATGTTTTACTATGTTAAAGGTGCTATATAAATGCAAGTTGTTGTTGAGCAGTATTTGAAGCATAGATAGCTAGCAGGCATCTACTAAGCCATTTTTGTGTGACTCTTTGAATGCTTCCTTTAACACCTTTTCTCACACTCAAAGTTCGATATAAAAGATAGAGAATAAAATAAAGGATTCAATTAACCACCTTACTTCTGTTCTGATCCAGCCAATCAATATACTGTAAATGATTCACAATGCAAAATAATTAACTTTAACCTGAATGTGGCACCATACCCAGTACGGGGCCTGCCACACATGCCCGGCTCTTGTGCATTTAGCTGGTTCGGAGTCAAGCAAAGTGATACTGCTGCTTCTGGAGACAGAAATCATAAGTCGTTTCTGTATTAGAGAACAAGGCAGATAATATAGGTTAGGTTTTATGCGATTGAGAAAAAGGGAATGAAAGAGGGGAAGGAAAAGGGAGAATAAGTGGTTGAGGCAGGAAGAGAGCAGTGAACAGACTAGGATACTATATTTAAAACTTTTATGACTCTTTTGTCAGTATAATTTTTTGGAAGGTTGGCAATATCTCATCTACAGCAATAAAAACAAAAAATGCTGGAAATACTCAGCAGGTCAGGCAGCATCTGTGGAGAGAGAACCAGGGTTAACGTTTAAGTCAGAATGAAGGGGCATCAATCTGAAACGATAACTCATTATCATTTAACCAGCTGAGGTATTAAGGGATTGTAATGTTGAGAATGATAATTGATATTTGCCAGATACTGTTAAAGTTTTGTTTTCCTGTGAGCATTCATTCACTTTCAAATGGATTGCGATGGACCAACTTCAGTTAGTGCATGGAACACTCAGCAGCTATTTAGATGAGAGGAGACAATCATCTAACACATGCATTTATTTTAACCCAGTTCCCAACTATAAATAGAAAGTTTTTTTAACAGATTTCTACTGTGCAATATTATTTAGGCTGTTTATCTGCAAATGAAATCTAATTCCTTGTTAGAAAGTTGCAACTACTCCATAGGAAGCAGCCCAAAACTCAAATCTTTTAGAAGACAAGCCTCCACAAAAGGCTGAGATCCTTAATGCTTTAGTTTCTAAAATAATATATATATGGGCTGGAGAAAAGCAAGAGTTTATCTTTGGGATAGAATAAATATTGCTGCCTTTTAAAGTTTTTGTTTAACACAATGGCACGCCAGTCTTTTTTGAAGGGGTGGAGGAAAGTGAGAGAGTTCTGTTCTAATATTTTATGTATGCTCCCAAAATAATTCTGCTCTTTGGAAATGTGGGTTTATTTATTATATTTGTAGATTTAAGTAACTGAGAAATGAAAATATGTCAATGCCAAAAGCTGTTTCAAATTTTCTCCTTCAAGCCTCTATACACCTCAACCCACCTGACCCAAATTATGAGTGGGTGGGTGGTTTTCTCCCAAACCTCTGCCATGGATGACAATAGGCCACAAGGAAAGTATAGTCTCGGCTTTCAGTCATGACTGTTCTTTTCCACAACTATATAGCTAAGATTATAAATTTGGGTCATGCCTTTCCCTGTACTTGGTTCCTGCCAACAATTCTGTTGCTAAGATTAGAGACTCTTGAATGTTAGGAACTGCTTTGAATATTACCGCAACTTTGATTTAAGCATGTGACATTTTACTGTTTTTAAAGGTAATGCTGGAGGATGGCCGAAGCAAAGGTTTTGGTTTTGTCTGCTTCTCCTCTCCTGAAGAAGCCACAAAAGCTGTAACAGAAATGAATGGGCGTATTATTGGTTCCAAGCCATTGTATGTAGCTCTTGCCCAAAGAAAAGAGGAACGCAAGGCACATTTAACTAATCAGTATATGCAACGAATTGCAGGGATGCGGGCTATGCCAGCCAATACAATCATCAACCAATTTCAGCCAGCAGCAGGAGGCTACTTTATGCCAGCTGTACCTCAGGTGAGTTCCGGAGGGGAATTTCCATTGCCTTAACACCCCAACTCAGGGAGCTACCAGGACAGTACAGTTTGGGAAATCTGGTGGAATTTAGTTCTTCCAGATTCCTGCTGGTTTTGGGCCCTGCTGTATACCATGGTCAGGCCTAGATTGGGTGTTGAAGCTTCTGCTCAAAGCAGGATAATTAGCATATGCAAAAGGAGGCGGGGAAGAATCCCACATCATTTTCCAGCCCTTAGGCCCCCACCATCCCCAGTGAAACCTGGTGAGCAGGAGGTTAATGACGGACATACAGGTTTTAAAGGCAAGTTGCCCTTCTTGTAATCTTCTGGTGTTTTTTTTAACTGGCACTTAGGCTTCCATGAGCCTTGTGCCTGTTGCTTTTTATATTATTGTCCCACCAATACCATTGTTCACCAACAGCCTGGTGGGATGGTCTTGTGTCATTTTGCATCTCTCACACAGAGAATCCTTCTTAGACAGCTTAAAGGAGCTGGGCTTGAATATGATTCCTAATACGTCATCATACTGTCCTTCGTTGTTCCCATGCCACTGTTTTTCTCTGTATTTTACTTGTGTGTTATTGCATGTTTTTTTTTCTCTTTTCTTAAGACATTAAAACTTGCTGGGGTGAGGTTCTCTAGACACCATAAGTCCTCTGGTGCTTGACAGCCTACATAGGAAAGGGAGCATCACAGCTGAACCAGATCTGCTATGACTAGAGGTCTACACACATGTGCTTTCCAATAGGAGTTCCTGGATAATGAGCCAGTGCAGACATCGCAGGGGTTTTTCCTGTGTAAAAACTCCATTCAGTTTCTCTACCTCTTGCCAGTTTATTTGGGAGTAGTTGAAATCTCCTATGATTATTATTCTGTGTCTTTTACTCATTTCATAGATTTTCTTACATATTTCTTCCTCCACTTCCCATCACTATTAGGTGATTTGTAGAATACCCCTATTAGCGTGAGCAATCCATTCTTATCCTTTATCTCAATCCATTGGTACACAAATAGAGGAAATATTAGTCAGCTGGCAGTTACACATTTAACATACGGCACAAGAGGAGGCAATTTACCCAACACCAAGGTAATGAGTTACAGCTAAGGAAAAGCACATTTAACTATAGAAATAGCAAAGGTTTGTGCACATTGAAAATGTACTGTTATGTGGCTTTGTCCATATATAGGTCTATATGTAATGTAGCGCCGAGTTCCTATAACCAGTTCTGATTGTACAGTGCAGACTCTGGAGGAGCTGTTGTGCCAAAGCATTGCTGAGTAAATCCAGATGAGTCTCTTCTAAATTGAGACTTGTCTCTACAACTTTGCAACAGATATCAAGTTACTTTTCCAGAATGATTTTAGGATGTGTTTGTTTTTCTCTTTTCTTGGAGGCTGCGACTCATGCTGGGCTACGGCTCCATGAGTGCAGGCAGCCTTTCAGTATCTTCAAGTGGCCATTTTTTGTGTATGGGGCAGGCTATTCAATCGTGGGGCATCATAGGTGAGTCCAGTCCTGTTTTTCAACAAGTGTCATTGGAAAACACCTATAGATGAAATTTTCTTCTCCTTCTCTGGCCTTGCAGTGGTTGAGATCCACTCCTGCTGAAGACCATGCATTAAGATAGAGACCATTGTGAGTCTGTAATGCCTTGTAACACCATGCCGTGTAGTTACTTACCAGGCCAGCAGGACCCCACATTTCAGGCTGTTTATTATGGTCCATACAAGTCCATTCTCTTAATTCATAGTAGCCAAAAAGTCAGACTATTTAATGCAGGTATAGTATTGAATAATTTTAGGATTTCATATGGAAAGAATTTGGATTTATATAACACCTTATCACATCCTCAGGAAGTCCCCAAACACTTCACAGCCAATGTTTTTTATTTGAAGTACTGTCATTATTATGTACGTAAACATAACAACAACTTGCATGTATGTAGCGCCTTTAACTTAGTAAAATGTCCCAAGGGGCTTCACAGATTTGACACCGAGCCACATAATGAGATATTAGGATAGGAAAGAGGTAGGTTTTAAGGAACGTCTTACAGGCGAGAGGTGGCAAGCTTTAGGGAGCAAATTCCAGAGGAGAAAGGGAGGTTGGAGATGGGGGCGGTAGTTTGCAAGGACAGAGGCGTAAAGGTGGGTTTTTTTGAGGAGGGGATAAGGATGGCAGATTTGAGGGGGTGGGGGAGAGGTGGAGAGAGAACAGTACCAGAGGAGAGGAAACCGTTAGAATACAGCTAGCATGGGGACCTGGAAGGGAAGTTATGTGGTCAGCAGTTTAGTGGGACTAGAGTCGAGAGAGCAGGTCTCATGGATGAGATGAGCTCAGAGGGCATGAGGGGAGATATGAAAGAAATTCAAGTTCAGGGTTAGGATAGGGGGAAACTTATCAATTGTTTGGCAGATGTTCTAGAAAAGGGTACCTGAATCTGCTTGAATGTATTTGTTCTAAACCTGCTTGATATCTGCACTGCACCTGGGCAGCAAATGTTGAGTATAAAATCTGTCATTGCATGTGTATTTGACAGTAGGAAGTTTTTCCCTTTTGAGGAAATGAATACAGTGTTGACTTTGTTTTGTAGGGAGAGAAACTCAGTCATTTGCAGACGTAGCCTGATAGGGAGGGATACAACTACAGGCAAGCCAATGTAAAACACATTTGTATTGGACCAATCTTGTGAAATCCTGGAACAATTTTACAGCAGTCATTCCTTTCATTACATTACTTTCTTAACCATCTCAATCATTATGAATGTTTCACAGCCGTTACAATGTGTCTGGTCATAGTAACCTATATTTGGTTAAGCACTTTTTTTGCCCCCAAGAATCATCATCGATATATACAGTGCAACTACAGAATTAGTTTGTGCATGTAGCCTGTATTGCAGAATATAATGTCTAGAATACTGTCTAGAATATAATGAAAACATTCCATGTTTTAGGCCTTCTGGGGGGAGGGGAGTATTTTTCATACCGGTTATGATTTTTAATATTCTGCTTTTGGCACTGCATCAGTCAAATTACACTGGCACTAAGCCTGCAGTGAGTAAATTGATCAGAATTAGTAGGTTAAAGTTTATGTAACCAAGTTAGTAAAACAAAGAAACAGTGCGCTGATCAAGTGCCTAAGCAGTTGCTGAAAAACGTACGCAGTGTTAAAGCTGCAGAAGAAATGTATTGAAAGGGTAAAAAGGGTTCTGGTTTTGTTCTAGGCACAAAGTAGAGCTACCTATTACGCACCAAATCATATGGCTCAGATGAGACCCAGTCCACGTTGGCAACAGCAACAAACCAGGCCCCAAGGTAAGCATTGCAGCAGTTGCAGTTGTCATGATTACTTGCTTGAAATTTATTGTATGGTGTGTATGAAAAAGACATTGAATGTTACAAATCCATAAAATTCCAGGGACTGAAGATAATGTTTCTCACTGAAGGCTTTTTAAAAAAAAAATGGACTTTGTCACACTGCTAAGTTGTAAGAAACATTGTTTTTTGGCATTTTTAATATTAAAGCAGAGATTTTCCCAAAATTCAGTGAGTTAAAATGCAACACTTAGTGTGGTACTGATGCTTATGGATCAGGGAAATCTCACATTTGATCCCTTAGTTGATCTGAGGTAGTCTTCCCCCTCCATCCTTGTAGTGAGATTTTTTTCTAAGTTCGACATTTTAGGGTGGGGAGCAAGTGGAGGAAGGTATTTCCTGGCCCAACTCTCAGCAGCTGTTCAACGTGAGAAATGGGAACTGGTAGCCTACAGCTGGTGTGGTAGGTAGCAACAACTTGTGCTAAAAGATGCCAGCATGTTTAGACTTGCTATTGGTCTTCGGCACTAGAGCATTTGACGCATTTACCCGATAAATTTCACCTAGGGATAATGAAATCTGGAATAGGTGGGAGGGGAAGGTACATTCATTTTATTCACAATTAATTCAAATGCTGATCCCATTTACTGGTACGAAGTACATGCAAACAACTGTGTATACCTTCAAGCATTCGTGATTATTATCTGTGTTCCAATTACATATCTCTAGTTTGCAGTTGTAGAATTTTTCTAAATATAATGGCCCGGATTTTCTGGGGCCTATGACTGCGTACATGTTCGCAAGTTCCGGGTTTTCGTGCATGTGTAAACCTGGAACTTGTGATCTTGACAGATCCTCCGCATCCCTGGGAAATGGACAGTCGCTGGTAGAGACACTCTCTACCCATGAATGCCCATGAAACTCTCACGCATGGTAAAATCAGGCATAAGGCCGTTTACCAACATACGGGTGAAAATAAATATTAAAATAACATTTAAAACATTTTAACATTCAAAAACCTGTAAAATAAGTTTGGCCCGTCGAAAAATGTTTACATTTATTTTTCAAAAAATTAATTTTTTGTTTTAAATGTTTAATTAAATTGTATTTTATTTCATTTTAAACATGTAATGATTTTTTTTTAATTTCAGTGCTGTTAAAATGTATTTTTTGGGTGATCCTATTAAGCTTATGGGGATTCCGTACGTAAATGGAATTGCCATAAGCATAATGGGAAACCGCTCTCTGATTGGTTAGACCGGCTCCCTGGGATGCTTGCGAACCGCCTGTGCCCCTGGGATACGTGGGCCTTTACGCATGCGTACGCGTGGAGGCCCAGGAGCGCGAGTCTCCGTGGATCCAGTGCCATCAGGTAGATTTGTAGCAGGCTGGAATATTACAGAAGTTGTGGGGTGATTTGTAAAAATGGACACATGTTTCAAAAATAAGTTGGGAAACGCAGTTTGATGGGGTGAAAGGTAGCCAGAATTTAGTGTGGGACGGGATGTGAGAAGTGGAGGTTTGTGTAAGTTCGAATTTGTGTGGGTCACACCTCAGGAGGAGGATGTTGGGCAACTCGAATCTGGAGTGAATGAGCATGAGTAAAGGTTTCAGTGAATTAAGAGAGAAGCAGCCGTTGTTGCAGAGGTGGAATTAAGCGGTTTTGATTATGGGTAGGCTATAGGGTTTGAAGCTCAGCTCAAGTTAAACGTGCTGCAGATCTGGTATCTACTTCACATGTATTTCCCTCCCTGATTCTGCTGCTGCTATTTTGTTTTTATCCAACACAAGGAAAATAATACCCTCCTATACACGCAATTGTTAACAAAATTCTGAAATCAGCGAGGATGTAGTCATTTCTTGGACTTCTGCACGTGTGGCTGTAATTGAAGATTTTTCATTTCCTACCAAAATACAAACTTAAAATCTCTAATCTCTAATCTTCTTCATTTGTGCATGTTCCAGATGGTGCTGGGCTTCAGAAGCCTGAAGCATATATTTTTTTAAAGGTTAATTTGATTGCTTTCAATGTCAGTTCTTTGCTTCAACAGGGTTCCAAGCCATGCCAAATGCCCTTCGTCAGGGAGGTCCTCGGCCTTCTCTGCGTCACCTAACGCCAACAGGAAATGCTCAGGGTCCTCGAGGTATTCCTGGTGCACAGCGAATGGGTGAGTTTATGTAATATTAGTGCATCTTCCATTATCCTGACAAAATGAGTAAAATAGTTTGCACTGTCCGTTGAGGAATGTATTAATGAAAATGGTCAAATGTACAGACTGTAGATGAAGACCCCCTTCAGGTCTATTCTTACATTCAGGAGATGATTTATTTTAAGCAGCGTTGGATCTTATTTAGGTTCCTTCATTAATTGACTAAAATCATGGTTTTTAAAATTTGGAAGTAAATCGAACATAATATAGTAATGTCTGTCTTACTATTTCATAGGTAATAAAAAAATTGTAAAACTCCTTGCCTTACATCCAGATCTACCATTATATGTTGAGAATAACCTCCTTTGAAGTTGCTGTCCTACAAACAAATTACAATTCTGACGGCATGTAACCAATGTTCCTGATAACCTGGGGGGCCCCGCGCAGGCCGTTCTGGGGGCCCCGCGCAGGACACTCGGGGAGCCCCGCGCAGGCCAGTCACCGGCCTTTGAATGGAAAAACTGCGCACGCACGTAAATTTGAATGGGCCGCACACCCTAAAAAAGAAATTAGAGGGAACATTACATGTAGCCTGCTGCTGGGTTTTTCCATTTGCAGTTTTGAACCATTTTGCAGGAGATGCTGGACACCAGGCTAGTGTTACTTCATAGAATGGTACAGAGTGGAAGAAGGGCACTCGGCCCATCGAGCCCATGCTGACTCTCAGCTAGTCCCACTCCCCCGCCCATTCCCCTTAACCCTGCAATTTATTTCCTTCAGGTACTTATTCAACTCCCTTTTGAAAGATAAGATTGAGTCTGCCTCCACCACCTTTTCAGGCAGTGCATTCCAGATCCCAATCACTAGTTGCGTAAAAAAGTTATTTCTTGCATCACCTTTTGGTTCTTTTGCCAATCACCTTAAATCTGTGTCCTCTGGTTCTCGACCCTTCTGCCAATGGGAACATTTTCCCTCTATCTACTCTGTCCAGACTCCTCATGATTTTGAACACCTCTATCAAATCTCCTCTCAATCTTCTCTGCTCTAAGGGGAACAACCCCAGCTTCTCCAGTCTGTCCATGTAACTGAAGTCCCTCATTCCTGGAATAATCCTCATAAATATTTTCTGCGCCTTCTCTAAGGCCTCCGCATCCTTCCTAAAGTGTGGTGCCCAGAATTGGACACACTACTCCAGTTGGGGCCAAACCAGTATTTTATACAGGTTCATAATTTCCACACTTTTCTACTCGATACCTCTATTTGTGATATTCATCTGATATTCTCTCCAGAGGCACTGATTGGGGGGCCGGGGGGTGGGGGGGGGGGGAAATCACATTTTATATCCTGGCTTTGCTAAGATTGCTGATTTCACTCATGCTTCTTTCTCCTGATTGATATCCAATAAACTCCGATTTTAAAATGCAGTTAATTGACATTAAGTATCAATATCAACAACAATAACTTGCATTTATATAGCGCCTTTAACATAGTGAAACATCCCGAGGTGCTCATAAGCTTGTGTATCTCAGTGAGGCGTTAGTGTCTTCAGAGCACGAGAGAAAATTGGCAAGGAGAAGAAAGTTTCCAAACTTACTGAATGTGCTTATCAGTTAGTTCTTGAATTGGTGTACTGTTGATATTCACCATAAAAAATTGTTTACAGAATCCTGAATTAACCATGCATTTTGTTAAATCCAACTTTTCATAAACCTGACAACAGTTGCTTGGTTTTACTAATCGTGTACCCATTACCTCGTGTGGAAGTTGTCATCCTTACCTTTAGAACATATGAGACATTGATCTTCTTGTTCAGCTCCATGGAAATCTAGCTCATGGCTTTGTTGTTTCAGGATTATCTACGGCCCAGAATCTGGCTCATCGCCCTGGAATAGCTGGCCCAACACCACGGGGTGTTCCACCGTACAAATATGCTTCCACTGTCCGCAACCCACAGCAACCTGTAGTGCAACCTCAAATGGCTGTACAGCAGGTACAATACGTTTGTAAAGTTTCCATTCAAATATTGATAGTGAATTGCCCTGATTGAATACATTATAAACTGGACTAATCTAATCTGTTTTGCATATTTGCAAATTAGTCACAAATGCAATAACTGACCGGTTAGATGCAATAACTGAGAACAAGGGTTACCAAAAATAGTTATTGAATCAATCTTTCTTCCTTTTCAGTAGCCTTTATAAATTCACATAGAAACATCAGCATATTTCATTCAATAACTGCTATGAATTTGTTTGTAGATATGAGAGAGAATACATCTGAACATTAATGTTAACTAAATGTACTAATATTCAGGAAGTAAATGTTGGCTATCAAGATCTCAAGCAGAAACCAGATGTAACCGCAGTGTCTCAGGAAAGCTGGAGATAGAGAGAGTTTGTCTGTTAGCCTTGCACATTCTCTTGGTAACTGATCCAATATGGAAGCTAGTTCTGGTTGCGTGTCTATCTTTTGGTAATGGAATGCTACTGGCGGGGAGTAAAAGAGAGAGAGAGAGAGACCAATTTGACTAACTGGTGATCTTGATTTTTTTGCTTTGTTTTTAGCCCTCTCAGTCTGCAGTGCTGGTACAAGGACAGGAGCCTCTGACAGCCTCCATGCTTGCTGCAGCCCCACCTCAGGAACAGAAGCAGATGCTGGGTAAGTGAAACCTGGAGCACTTCTGCCACCTGATTGAAATCAAAATGGATGAATTAACAAGCATTGCTTTGAATTTCCAAATGTATAATATCATTGGAAATCTTAAATGCGTGACTAGTTAATACATACGGAAAGAGATTACTAACCGCTCATTCATCCCTCCCCTACCCACTGTTGATTTCCATTTAATGAAAGATCTAAAACCTGTTCTCTTGCTTTTTCAGGTGAACGCCTGTTCCCCTTGATCCAGAGTATGCACCCATCCCTAGCTGGAAAGATTACTGGAATGCTTCTGGAGATAGACAACTCTGAACTGCTACACATGCTGGAGTCGCCAGAATCGCTCCGGTCAAAGGTATGCTGATTCAGGCCAGTCATTTAATGGCTGTTGGTAAAGGCTAGTTTTAGCATCCAAATGACTGCTGTAAGTTTAAATAAGTATGGCATTGTGGGAGCTGGGTGGAGTGAGGAAAATCCTTTTCAATATAAAGTACTCCAGCTCTCTGTACCTTAAGGCTGTCTCACGATTTGCTCATTCACGCGGAGGCCTGCCTTCAGATCGTTGTTAACAGTTGTATATCAGTCCACTGGCTATAGCAGAATCCGAAGGTGATTCCACACCAAAACTTGCAGCTGTTGTTTGGGTTTGGCCAGGATCTATCTGAGGAATTGGGCCAGAAAACTCTGTGCCAGCTGAATACACAGCAATATTCAACTGGTTTTAACTTTTGATGATTTGAACTTCATGTAAGTGACATATAGTTCAACAAAGAAATCTGACTACTTTATCACAAATATTAACCAATGTGTGATTGAAAGGATTACTGCACAAATTACATAACCAATAGTGAGTTAAGGATTAAAGTCCCCCTTAAGGTGTGGGGCCGTGCAGCAAATTAAAAAAATCAGAGTGAACATTGGTGAGGACTAGTTTTGGTTCATGTTGGAAATCTGAAATCTGTCTTCTGCAGGTTGAAGAAGCTGTGGCTGTGCTACAAGCTCACCAGGCCAAGAAAGAGGCTGCCCAGAAGGCCGCTGTGGTTGTAGCCACATCCTAAATGCAGAAATGAGATATGCAATGGTAAGTATTCAAATCATTAATTGACCTGTATTCATTCAGTTGTTCATAACATAAACTGGTTGCCATAGACTTCTACTGTGGCAGTGAACCCAGTGAATTGACTATATCTGAATTGATCCTGGTAAGGAATTGGGGACTAAGTGCATCACAACTGTATTTGCAGTTGAAGGTCAGTTGGGTATAATCAGGCCACATTATTGAAATAGAATTTATAGTATTGTATATATATTAAGCGTTTCTAATGCTGAAAAAGGTAAATTTCTAGGTTGTTGGATGAAGATAGTCTGGTTGACCTTGTATACTTGGATTTTCAAGAAGCTTTTGACACACAACAAGCTACTTTATAAGATAGAGTTATGTGGGATTGGTGGGCAGATCTTGGATTCAATAAGGAATCGGTTGAATTATTCTAGGTAGAAGATTGTAGCAGTGGTTCTACCTGGTGACCAGTTACCAATGGGATCGGAGTTAGGGTTATTTCCCATCACAGTCCTTATTAATGATCTGGATGATGACATGGGGGAGCCATCTGTAATTTTGCAGAAAAGATTTGTGTGAGCATTAGGATCATAGATGAGAATGTTTTTACAATAAGATCTGGATGCGAAAGAGGAATAGACTCATCTAGCAGATGTCATTTAATATTGGTAATGTAAAGTGCATTTGGGTAAGACTAAGGCCAGGCACGTGCATATCATACAGGATTCCCAACTAAGGACTGTTGAGCGGGAAAAAGACCTACATGTTATAGTACATGAATCTCGAACGGTCATGACTGGTACTTTAGGGTTAACGAGCTAATAAGAGTATTGGTATGTGTTGTTAGAACAATCCAATATAAAACAAAGTGTACTATATTGTCTTTGTCTTAGACCTCGGTTAGGCCTCATCTAAAATACTGTGTTCAGTTTTGGTCTCCTCACATAATGGGTGATATAGAGGCCTTGGAAAAGGTTTAAAGGAGAGCCACTCAATCGATACCTTGTTTAAAAGTCCTTGGGTGCCATAATAAAACTCTGAGAGCTGGGTCTTTTTGTTTTAAAAGCTGTTTTTATATTCAATTTTTTTTTGCCACTCCCAGGAGATTATGTGGCTGGTGGTGGTTGGGATCTTGGGGATCATGTTCCTCAGTTGCACCATGACTGTATGGGACAGACAAGATGGACCAGTTGGTCTTTTCCTCTCAGTCATTTTTTATGTTCATATTTCTCCTTTTCAGTCACTCCACAACTCAAAAATAATTTGATGTTCAATTTTCACATCCAACAAAACCAGTTCCTACTGTTGTTTTAAATTGATAATTTTGTAAACATCCAAAGCTTTGACCTTGTAACAGCCCAAAATGTTGAAATTACTTTTTAAATCTCGAGTATAAAACTGTTCTATTACTGTAACAAAACACAAGCTACACATGCAGCACTTTGAACTGGTTTACTAACTGGTGTGTTACTCTGGGATTAGTTTCTCCTGGTGATTTAAGAGTAAGCAAATATTAACACTTTTAAATGCAGTTACAAGTTCATTGTTTGTCTTTTGCAGATTGCTAAGAACCAACGATTCCACAAATTTTGATTCCGATATATTAAGACTGCATGCGTGGATTGTGCTTCGCTTTGAGGAAAAAACAAAAAAAACACTGCAAAATTTAAAATAACCAGATTCTGAAACATTTTAAATGTACCGTAAGAATTTAAAAGAAATATATTTTGATAAATCAAACTATAAAATTATCAAGCAGGGCACCAGTTTGATTTAGAACTTGCTTTGTTTTGAAACTGGATATCTGTGGCCAGGATAGATTTATTTATTTTTTCCTTCTCTTCAAAGAACAGGAAATAAAAAGGTTAAGGGTATGAGAATGGAGCTAGATTTTATTTTGCATTGGGTTTTATCATTAAGGTGTGTTTTAATTTTTAAAACTCAAGTTTGCCTAAATCTGGAAGTGTGTTTCTGATTGAGGAAGGGAGAAAACAATAAAAACTCTTTCACTAAAAAGTGTCAGTTGTCTTAATTCATGTTGGAGGGATTCTGATTTTCTGTGGATGATCTATTAGTTATGACAGTATAGCAGACTTTTTAAATTATGGGAGTGGAGCTTTAGAGGTGAAGAAGAAAATCGCATTACATCACAGAAAAATATTGTGGCTGTTGCGGGATGCTGTTTGCAGCTTCTCCGTTCCTCCCCATGTAAGTAGCAGCAGATTCCAGATGTGAGCTCCAGGGGTTCCTTCCTTGCACAACTGCAGTAGGTACAGCATTATCATAGAAGTCTTCTATTGCTCCCTAGAAAACTGATCCATTTCCTTCAAGCCGAGAAAAATCTTTTCATTAAAGGTATTTAAGAGGTGTTTTTTCAAGGGGTGTTTAAAACGTTTCATGGCTATGAAGTGATTTTAGGATGTTGAAGTTCAAAACTGAGTGAAAGGACATCGTTTCTTGACCAATGTGGCTGAGTCCCCGTTTCCATCACGTGGTTGGAGGAAATATTGTGTGAAGACAATGTGTTTTCCCAAGAGGGATAAATGTAATTTGAGTCACTGTGCACCTCCTGATGGTTGGATAAGAGAACAGCATTGGCAGAGACTGCGAATGAATCATCTGGTGTGATCAGCCTGGGCAAGATACATCTGTTTCAGGAGAGAAAAATCATTTAAAATGGTGGAGGAGGAGGGGGGGGGGGGCAGGAAAGAGAACGTAAGACAAGCAAATGTGGTGAAATTGCTTTTGAATTATAATTTTTGCCTCAATAAAATAAATCTTATTTCACACAGTGATCTAATAGCACGATATGTTGGTCTACTAATATGCAAATATAGCAGAATGCATGTTGGGCTTGCATTCCTTATCTCAGCTAGCTTGTTTGGAGGTGTCCATGTAATTCCCCGAGAGAGGAGGACACTATCATTTTTTAGCACAAGAATTGTCGCATAAACAAGAGAATACTATTTTGAGTTACCTTGCTTAATTTTATTTAGTATTTTGTTCATCTGAAGAAACTAATAAAATAGTGCTTTTTCAATCACTAAGAGTCAACGGTCTTGTTCGAAACAAGGTCATATATAATTTCTCTGAGGTAGCAAAAATGGATCTAAATCCAGAGTTCTCAGCTATTGATTCTTATCCATCTCATGTGAGCTAGGAACGTACACTTTGAAATATCTTGCAAAGAGGAGACAGTCTTAGTGCTTAGATTTCTGCGCCGTTGTACGAGCTTGCTAATAATCCAACCTGTCATGGTTTTCAGCTTTATTCAATCATATAGCTACTTGCCAAAAAATAATTGGGTTATTTTTCTAACCCTCCCCTGACCCGAATCCTCACCTCAGACTCAAAATGTGGGGGTCAGTAGATAGATGAAGAATAGGGGTCTGGAGGTGGGAAGAGAAGCTAGTGTTAGAGATGCTCTGGCTATGTTTGCATACAACGTAGAACCGAATAAGGGAATCCCATGGAGCTGCACCAATGAGAAGCACTGGTGGATAGTGTAGTTAATCTTGTTGAAACTCTGGAGAGGAATAGAGAGAAAGCGTCACAGTCATAGGAAATGTTAAAGGTTTGTTTTCAAATGGACATGTTGAGTTCAGTTGAGGAAAGTGGGAGCAAATATTTATAGTGCGTAACATACACGTCGTCAGTTTAAATAGGATTTATATTAATATTCTGCTAATTTCTAGTTTTGATGAATTCTAAGGAGATTTCAAATTTAGTGGAAAACTGGGAAACTCTGAACAATTAGGTTAATTGGAACTTTATACAGATTCAACTCTATTAATATGTAATGTCTCCATTCCATAATACAGAGTTATATGGTATATTTGAATAAATAGAACATAACTATGAATTATAGTATACATTACCTCCACCCCACCCCTCTCCTGCCTGCATTTGGAAGAAACCAATTGCAAAGATGATTGTGTGGGGCATCACCATACATTTAACATAGGCTCCCTGGCTATGAATTGTAAGGCTCTTGATTGTGAGTTGGCTGCTGATAGAGCCAAGATCAAACACTCTCTTCCTCAGGCGACCGAAGGCTGCGCTGGCATAATGGAGGCGGTGTTGGACCTCGTCATCAATGTTTGCTCTTGCTGATAAGCTCCCGAGGTATGGAAAATGGTCCACGTTGTCCAAGGCCGCGCCGTGGATTTTGATGACCGGGGTCAGTGCTGTGTGGAGGGGTCAGGTTGGTGGAGCACCTTTGTCTTACAGATGTTTAGTGTAAGGCCCATGCTTTTGTATGGCTTGGTGAAGATGTTGATGATGGCTTGGAGTTCGGCCTCTGAATGTGTACAGATGCCTGAGGAAGAGAGTGTTTGAAGACCAGGACCTCAAATCTGGTACCAAGTTTATGGTATACATGGGAGGGCGATACCCGCCCTCCCATATGGCTGAGACGTGGACCATGTACAGTAGACACCTCAATGTGCTGCAGAAGTACCACCAGTGCTGTCTCCGCAAGATCCTGCAAATCCACTGGGAGGATAGACGTATCAACATCGGTGTTCTCGAACAGGCCAACATCCCCAGCATCGAAGGATGGGCCACATCGTCCGCAGGCCTGACACAAGACTCCCAAACCAAGCGCTCTACTTGGAACTCCTACACGGCAAGCAAGCCCCAGGTGGGCAGAGGAAATGTTTCAAGGACACCCTCAAAGCCTCCTTGATAAAGTGGAACATCCCCACTGACACCTGGAAGTCCCTGACCCAAAACCACCCTGAGTGGAGCACCTCAGGTCTTGTCGCCGAGAGCATGCAGAATCTAAACATAGACAGCGGAAGGAGCACACGGCAAACCAGACTCACCACCCACCCTTTCCTTCAACCACTGTCCCACCTGTGACAAACGAGACTGTAATTCCCGTATTGGACTGTGCAGTCACCTGAGAACTCACTTTTAGAGTGGAAGCAAGTCTTCCTCATTTTTGAGGGACTGCTTATGATGATGAGAGCCAAGATATCTGGAATCGCTTCTCTTTCGTTTTTAGTCTTATTAGTGTCACACTTCTAAAATAGTTGACAATTTTAAGTCTGTAAAGTTCTTCGGATTACAGAATTGGCTTCAATCCAAGTGCCTTTGGATTTAGAATTGTTTTATTTTTACAGTGAGAATACTTGTTACAAAGAATAAATTGTCACTGGAAATGAGCATAATATGACAACTATAGGCTTTCAATTTTTTAAACTATTAAAAAATATATAGCCCATTGATGCAATAACATTCACATCACCAATTACATCTTATAAATTTTTACAGGTAACTGAAAAGTTTAAAATAAAATTGAAACCACAATGCAAACATTCCTCAGTGACTAACATGGAAGACACAGAACAAAGTTTTCAGAGCAAGTTGATCAATAAATTTCAATGTGGTAAAACTCTTTAAAATTAACCAAAAAAACTCTTTCTTTTAAGCTCAACAGAATGCATTCTGATTTTAAAAAAATGATCAGTCTGTCTTCTCTTATGTTACACTGTATCTCACACTCTTCCAGTATCAGCATGGCAAGTAGGTAACCTGGTTTCCGAAGGCACAATGGTGGGGTGTTGGATTTCACTCTGCTTGTAATGCAACATACAATAACTAAGAATTGAGATTTCTCTGATTATGTGGCATAAATTGCAAATCTAATTAAACTGAATTAACCACGGCCTGTCGTGTAGCTGAGAATGAGAATTCACTATAGGGAATTGAGAGGACATAAATCATTCTGAGTCACTGTGTTGGAGCTGTGACTCACTGCACCAATCTAGAAATGAATAATTCCAATTTATGAAACAATATGCATGAAACCCTATTTATTTTTTCACAATGAACTATTCTACACAGCTCAGATTTATAAAGTGGAGCTGTCCGCATCAGAGAAATGTTAGGAATGAGATTTATGATCAAAATTGTGAGACTGATCTCAAATCCATTTACACAAATGGTTCTGTATTTTTAGGTGTGAGATACATCAAAATAAATATTTTTTTTTCTTCCTAATCTTTGTCGTTGATGTTTTTGCTGGGCTGTTGTTCCAGAGCCACTGAATGCCTTCTGGTATGTTGTCCAAGTGGCCATTATGCTGTATGAACCATATATTAGTATATTAGTAAGCTATTCGACCTGGGTAGCATCACACTGAAGCCTGATCCTGTCCTTGCCCAGTATTGATGTATACACACTTTTCAGCAGAGGACACTCCCTCCCCTCCTTGACTGAACGGCTCTAATGCCAATTGTAGCATCCCGACTCAATGCCCTAAATAAAATCAGCTTAGTGTAGATGAGGAGTTGAATCTGGTGGGACCCTTTTTTCTGGATGGCTCAACCTTAACTTGCTAGACTACTGTTCCTAATCTACATTGAGTAACTTGGATATAGAAAATAATGCAAATTAGGAACAAGAGTAGGCCATTCAGTCTCTCGAGCCTGTTCATTCAATTAGATCATGGCTGATCTAGTTATATTTGCCGATGATACTAAACTGATTGGGACAGTTGAATTGAAGGAAGTGGCTAGGGTCCTACAAACGGTCAGATAAAATCTGTAAACGGGTTTAACAGGTAGATGAAATTTAATGCAGATAAATGCAAGATAATGCACATCAAAAGGAAAAATAGGTAATATACGTATACTGTGGATGGCGTAAAAATAGCTAAAGGTGAAATTGAAAGGAATCTAGGGGTAATGGTATGTTTTACGCTTATTGATAAATTATTGTGCGGCTGTAATAAAATTAAAAGCTGAATTGTATTGCCAAATCAGTAGAGTGCTAAAATTGCATAGTGTTCTGGTCAAATTGTGGCTTAATTCATGTTTAGTGTTGGTCAAAATTTATGGGAAACAGTCAAGCCATGGAGTGGTGCAGAGAAGAACCATGAGGCTTGATCCTTGGTGTTGAAGGATTTATGGAAGACTCAATAAACTGATGTTCCTTAATCATGAAAGGATATGGCTGAGAAAGAACCTTATAGAAGTTATTAAATGATTTATCGTAAATCCGGTGCACAACTTCAAGGTACGCCAAGATATTTCGAGCTGGGGCAGCTTAGGCTTAAACTGAAATGACAATTGTGGTTTAATCAAGAAGTACTTGATGCAAAAAGTAATCAAACTGGAATGGTCTTCCAGGTAAGATTATGGAAACAAATGCATTAAAGATACGTTTGGATGATATGCTGGGGAAAGAAAAAAAGACATTAATTAAAATTTTTGAGGCCCACTGTAAATGTGCGAGTCTTGACAGGTCTGAATAAATTGGAGTCAGCAGCACGTTTCCAAAACAGAGGATTATGGAATGTTACCGCACAGAAAGAGGCCATTTGGTCTGTAAAGTCTGCACTGTTTTGCTCCAAATGAGCCACATACTCTAATCCCACTCTTGCTCTAACGTTAAAAAAGGAGGGAGAGAGAAAACAGGGAATTATAGACCAGTCAGCCTGACATCAGTAGTGGGTAAAATGATGGAATCAATTATTAAGGATGTCGTAGTAGCGCATTTGGAAAGAGGTGACATGATAGGTCCAAGTCAGCATGGATTTGTGAAAGGGAAATCATGCTTGACAAATCTTCTGTAATTTTTTGAGGATGTTTCCAGTAGAGTGGACAAGGGAGAACCAGTTGATGTGGTATATTTGGACTTTCAGAAGGCTTTCGACAAGGTCCCACACAAGAGATTAATGTGCAAAGTTAAAGCACGTGGGATTGGGGGTAGTGTGCTGACATGGATTGAGAACTGGTTGGCAGACAGGAAGCAAAGAGTCGGAGTAAATGGATACTTTTCAGAATGGCAGGCAATGACTAGTGGGGTACCGCAAGGTTCTGTGCTGGGGCCCCAGCTGTTTACATTGTATATTAATGATTTGGACGAGGGGATTAAATGTAGTATCTCCAAATTTGCGGATGACACTAAGTTGGGTGGCAGTGTGAGCTGTGAGGAGGATGCTATGAGGCTGCAGAGTGACTTGGATAGGTTAGGTGAGTGGGCAAATGCGTGGCAGATGAAGTATAATGTGGATAAATGTGAGGTTATCCACTTTGGTGGTAAAAACAGAGAGACAGACTATTATCTGAATGGTGACAGATTAGGAAAAGGGGAGGTGCAACGAGACCTGGGTGTCATGGTACATCAGTCATTGAAGGTTGGCATGCAGGTACAGCAGGCGGTTAAGAAAGCAAATGGCATGTTGGCCTTCATAGCGAGGGGATTTGAGTACAGGGGCGGGGAGGTATTGCTACAGTTGTACAAGGCCTTGTTGTACTGAGGTTGCATGTTCAGCCATGAACTCATTGAATGGCGGTGCAGGCTCGAAGGGCCGAATAGCCTACTCCTGCACCTATTTTCTATGTTTCTATGTTACTCTTTTTCCAAGGAACTAATTCACTTTAAGGAAAAATGTTTTTGTTTTTAAGCAATGTCTTTTTTCAAGTTCGTATAAAATAAAAAAACATTAAAAAAAAAGAAAAAAAAGCAAATGATGAAACCAACCCCCAAGCAAGTTGCCTTAGTGTCAGCACAGCACCTCTGGGCGAAAGGTTAGAGTTGAAGGGGGAAAGTTCGAGACAAGATGGCGTCGACCAAGCGTGTGCTGTATGTGGGTGAGTGCAGAAGTGCAACGAGCGGCTCCTCGCTCTCCTCAGAGTCCTCCCATCGCCTGATACCAGGAGTACATATTCTTGGGGGGAGGGATTTAAGGGGTTCCAGCCCGGGAAGCGCACGGCCACAATCCCGCAGGAAAGCGGAGAAGCCTGCGGCCCACGGTTCATTCACACTTGGGTTGTCCTCAATCAGTTAAAATGCGCAGATTCCCGAGGAATGCCGAGCCTGTGTATGATTTGTACAGTTTGTGTTAATATTGAAATCAGTTCTGGATAAGCAGTGACCATATTGAAACTACATTTATTTTTCAATCTGCCTTCATTTAAAAATCGCGCAAAATATGAGCTGTAGTAATTTCGTCCTTTTTTCAATATTTATCCAGATATGAAACATTATAATTGGACCAGAATGTTGAGCGACTAATCATACATAATTTGGCATCGTTAGTGTAATAATTATCAATATTGTAACCAACAATCTTCCAGATATCACAAAATCTATAACCTGGGAAGCACTCCTGCTATAGTTGTAGAAGGTGGTATTTTGACTGACCAGGTTACAGCTACTGATCCTGACTGTCCTATACTGACTTGTTAGGCTTACTGTCACATCTGGCAACTCCGGCTGTGGAGACAGAGGGACTTGCTGGATTAGTGGATGGATTCCAGACTTATAGTAAATATATATATAAAAACACACTTGTAAAATTTGAGGATATCTGAAATGTATTTTTAAAAAGCATATATTGATCTTTAAACGGTGGCATGTTCCAATAGCTGAGCAGGGAAGTATGTTAATACATTTCACCTTGGAATGGTGGGATGCAGGTTTGTGCATCAAATTGAGTATTTGATTGCAGATGGGCAGTTTGGGGAGGGAAACATTTGAAGGCTGTTAAATTCATCATAGCCATTCATCAAGCAGCCCAGGCAGATGCCTTGAAGTTAGGGAATGGTGCAGAGGGGAGAAAAATCTAAAAATGAGAGGTGGAATAATAAATGTGAAGAAAGTTTTTCATGTCTTTGAGATGAGCAAAAACTGCTGGTGATAATGCAGTCTACAACAGCATTTGGTCAAGAGCTAATGAGGTCTCCATGTGTGAGTGTTTAAATAGTACATGGCTTTATTTTAACTTAAAACTGCTGTAAACTGTAGTAAATTGAATCTTGCATCTATCTCAATGGTTGGCATACTTTGTGGGTGGTATGTTTCCTCCAAGAAGTTGGGCAATGGATTGCAGGGAATCGTTTCAAAGCTGAGCCCTAATCGTGCTACAAACTAATATTAACATTGACCTATAAAAAGTTGCTGTAATAAAAAACGAATTTATATTTAAAAGTCAAAGAGAAGCCATATGAAGGTAATGGATCCCTGTTCTTAAACAGTTGCTGAGCTCCTTGATAGACGCAGTAGATATGTCTTGTCTAAAAGAAGTGCCAGATTAGAACATTCTGTTTAATTATAGCTTGCTGCATTCCATGCACCTTTGCTGATTGCATTGCATTATGTTCAGCAGTTTTGTGTTGCAAGATGCATCACTTTCTTCTGGAGAAGGGGAATATAATGGGAGATGTATTGTTCGAAGCTAAGTCAAATATTCAGTCCTTAGCCTGTTACACTGTGACCAAAAAATAATTTTTGTTTGAGAAATAACAAATAATGAAAATTTACTATTTGTCCACATTATTTAAAAAATGTAGCATTTTCAGTTCTGGTTGGCTGAATGTTGGACATTCAAATTCAGTTGAAGGTACCATCATGAGACATTCTTGAGGTAGCAGGCAATAACTCCCTTCAGCAGCAATGGAGAGTTTGTGACTATGATTTGAGCCAGTACAGAGTTTTTGTATATACACAATGATCTTTTAAAATTTGCACTTTTCAGGATACACAGAAGAAATTATGGGCCTCGATCTTCTGGGTGCAGTATGCTGTAATTAGGGACAATTTTGTTAATCCTGGACACCATATTTCATATACAGCATATATAATGATGTAAATTTCACTTTATCAGAGTCTTGGCTTGCTCATAGAAACCACTTTTTGCTGTGAAATTAAGACTAAAATGTCGGAGGGGGGGGGGGGGGGGAACCTGACCTTTAAAAAGGACATTTATGTGAAAAGAGCAATTGCAAGAGGTTTGGGAAATCAGAAAAGACAGGGCGAGGTGAGTCAAGTGGAGATTGAAGTCACTGAGAACGACGAGTTGCTCAATGCAAAGATGAATGAGGACAGGAAGGAGATTTTATTAGAGAATGTGCCCTATTATATTTTGTGATTAACATAATACTTAGTTAAATATTTTTGTAATTTTTTAAGAGATTACATTTAAGCCGTTAGTTGAATGCTGCCATCCCTTATTCTCCTAGTGTCTAATATGCTTGTCAGCAGTCTTGTTGATTTGAGTGAGTTATTTATTACTTAGAAACCCTCGATGTTACATTGTTACATTGGATGTGATTTTGTGTTACCATATGTAGGTGGCCTTGCTGAAGAGGTCGATGAAAAAGTGCTTCATGCAGCTTTTATTCCATTTGGAGATATTATGGACATCCAAATTCCACTGGATTATGAAACAGGTGAATACTTTTAAAATTCATCTAATTGTTTGTAATTGGGCCAGATTCAGAGTAAATGCCAAGTTCTTTTTGATACACAAATCTTTGTGCTCCTTTACACAGAAAATTATACAACGTCCTAATAGTTGAGTCCTGGCACTCTTGTTTTCCAAAGTTCTTGCGTTGAAAATGTTTTCAAAAAAGAAAGGTAATTTAAAATTTGTAAAGAATTGGTAACAAAGCCTTCAGCATGATTTTCCAGATACAGTGCCAGCTACTCTGGTGTGACAACTATTGAAACTCGCTACTTTTATGTTGATAACTCAGTAATAAAGATTATGACATGAGTAAAAAAAATCTAAATTCTTTATTGTATCCTTGTGCAGAAAAACATAGAGGCTTTGCATTCATTGAATTTGAGAACGCTGAGGTGAGATGCTTGTTTTTATCTTGTTCATAGGTGAAGAAAGAAATTCAGCTTTTCTTTCACAGTGGGAGTGTAGTGAAATACAATTTGGGTACTAGATACAGTTAATGTAACAGTGAGGAACCAATTTGATAATTTTTATGTTATAATCACTGATCGAATAACATTTTATTTACAGGTGACCACATGAAAACATTATTAATAAATATTCCATGGTTGAAAGATATGAATGTCAGCTACCAAATAGTAAATTTTTTTGACCAAATGACATAATAAACTGATCTGTTTTAGTCTTTATTTACTGTTTGTGTACTGAAAGTCCAACATGGCATGTTGTGGTCTTCATCCTTTTATCTGCGGTTGTGTTGAATACTCTGAGAATATTTATGGGAAGTTTCGGAGAAGCCTGAATAACAATGAGATAACAATTGGTTTCTGGTTCCATGTTCTGAGGAGGACAATGATGAGTCATTTTTGGACTCTAAGGGAATCAAGGGATATGGGGATAGTGCAGGAAAGTGGAGTTGAGGTCAAAGATCAGCCTTGATCTTATTGAATGACGGTGCAGGCTCGAGGGTTCGTTTGGCCTACTCCTCCTAATGTTCATATGTCCAGTCAGGGCTCCTGCTTGTATTTGTTGCCCAGTGACAACAATTGGAAGTGTAGATTTTGAATGAGGTCTTGCCTGTATCATTTCTTCCTTCCGCCCCCCCCCCCCCTCCATCTATGTATCTGTAAACGCCCACATACAACCGAAATTTAAACAACACCCTCATCATTGAGTGCTGGTATTCTTGTCTTCCAAATTCTTGTGGTGAAAATTAAGTCCCTAAGTTTTTTTAAAAGAAAGGTTGAAATTTAAAATTTGTAAAGAATTGGTAACAGCCTTCAGCATGATTCTCCAGATACAGTGCCAGTTACTCTGGTGTGATAACTAAGAGAGACTTTACATTCTTTTAAAATCTGTGAACAGGGCTATGAAGATTAATTGGTCTTGATTCATTTATTTTAATGGCAATGTGATTTTTCAGATTTCTTCCTCAGCTGCACTGAGGCTGAGCCACTGATAATAGAAATAAGTCCATTGTGCTGCTTATTGATAATTCATAACTTTTCACATTTTCTTCCAGGATGCTGCAGCTGCCATTGATAACATGGTAAGTGGCAAATGATCTGCGAAAATTGTCAAACTGACAACTTTAAACCTTTTTATTATTAAAAAGTGCCATCTTTTTTACAATAACTGTTAATAAAGTCAGATTCTTAAAAACACAATCAAGCTTTTATAATTACCAAATGAGCTAAAATGTAGGAGATATCGGTGCTAAATGAAAAACAAAGGTATAAAATGTGAGTGTGCCATAAAGAGTAGTGTCCTAATTGCCCTTTATCTTCGTTCCATTTATCAGAATGAATCTGAACTTTTTGGAAGGACAATCCGAGTAAATCTAGCAAAGCCCATGCGAATTAAAGAGGGATCCTCAAGAGCAGGTGAGGAATGAAAGAAGCTTTTATAAACGGCAGGCTTTAGATGTTGACCCATAGCCTCATGCAGGTTTAGGTAGTGAGTAGCTCAGCTATATCAGGAAGATCCCAGGTCTGACCTTTGGTCCATGCTGTCAGTACTTGATCACTCTCCCAACAACCCCGACTTGAAGTGCCTGTGTGTGGGGATTAGGTGAGGAAAGTGTTGAATAGCTGTCAACACTGTGAAGGTACACATGTGAATCATGGCTACTTGAGCAAGGTACAGGAGAGTGCCTGGTGTCTGTGGAGCATATCCTAGTAAGGGATCAATGCCTTCAGGAGGGAAGAGGAAATTTGGTCAGAAGGGTAAAAGGAGGCCAATGTGATTAAAAAAAATATATATATATTTTTGGTATTTTCTGATTGCTGTTTATTTGGCTGTTTGTGAATAAAAGTGGATGTGAACCAAAGCTAACAATTTGAATAGATTTTGAACAATATTTTGAATCCTTCAAGAACAGAGCTTTTGCTTATTCGTGGGACTTCCATTCTGAAATGGGGTATCACAGAATATAAGAAAGACAATTAACTTTTGACAAGGGGCTTCAGTTGGCACAATGTGTGATTATCGTTCTCTTAACCTGTTTTCGTTCTGTGTCCAACCAGTTATAGACAGACTCTGTGTGCAACATCAGTCCAACACTAAATTGCAAGAACTTCTGCTCAGTAAGGACAGAAGTGTTGGAAACTTGAGACATGGTGTTGAAATAATTTATTGGAGGTAGCAGCTGTACATCTGATGTCATACCTTAAAGTGGACGAGTATAGTAATTGAGGGAATGAAATTTAATTCTGCCACATCGGGAGGAAATTGGTATAAAGGCACAGAGCATTTGTGCAATGCTAGACTGCAGTAGAGATAGTTTCCATGTTCCACCCTCGCAGCGTCCCATATATTAATAAAGATGATTACATCTTTTCCCCCCTCTCTACGCTTCGGTTTAGACGATGCTGCTGAGTTTTATTCTGAGGTGCCTTGTGGGTGATTTGACATTGATAGAATGCTCTCCGAATAAAGTGGCTGCCAGTTATAACAGCTGACATTACCAATTCAAGCAACATTTTTCTTTTGCAACTTTATAATATCACTATTTGATATCCATGGCATTGGGCCCCAGGAGACTAGACCAATTGCACTATTCCGGTCAAGCTGGGAGCAAGGTTCGCGGGTAGGAAGATAATTAGACCATGGTGGGGGAAGGAAGAGAGTCAAAAAGGGGTTCCTTGGGCCACAAAGGTCTGTCTGGGGTGGGGGGCGGGGGGGAATACCTGCATCCCGCCCAGGGAACAATCAACAGCTGGTGGGGGGAACCTTGAAAGATTGCAAACTACTGAGAGGGCGATAGGTGGGGGGGAAGGGAGCAGGGGGTAGAATAGCATGAAGATTTGTGGGCTGCTGCTTGTACTGTGGCTTAACATTCCTACTCTGGGAGGGAGGTTTGATCCACTGTCCTTGTGTGCAGTACCTGTGGAGGGGGTACAAACTATGGCCGACGATCTAGCGATTTCAAATCACACACAAGGAGCACTAGAATAAAACTCAGTTGCCTGGTCTAAAGTACAGGGGGAGATGATGGAGGATGTTGGGTAGGAGTTGGAGGCAGCCTGAATAAATGTCTTCATTAAAGAACAATTTATGCAGACTTTGAACTTTTACAGATTATTACATTTGTTCCATAGCTAAAAGTTTTTTTTCTACAAGTTACAAACAGGTTAAAAAGTGACCGTCTGCATTTCTGGAAAGCCACTTGCTGGCTTCAGTGGGAAACCTCATGAGACTCATTTCACCAATGTACTGTTGGGCTGGGAATTAACATTTCATGGCGGGTTAACAACAACAACAACTTTCATTTACATAGCACCTTTAGCGTAGAAAAATGTCCCAAAGCGCTTCACGGAGGTGTAATAATAAGAAAAATAGACGCCGAGACAGAGAAGAAGAAATTAGGATGGGTGACCAAAAGCCTAGTCATAGAGCTAGGTTTTACAGCAGTTCTTAACGGAAGAGAGGGTGGTGCAGGGGAAGATGGGTTTAGGGAACGAGTTCCTGAGTGTGGGGCCCAGATGGCTGAAGGCACGGCTGCCAATAGCAGGGAGGAGAGGATGCACAAGAATCGGAAAGTTTGGGGGAATTGTAGGGATTAAAGAGGCCACAAAAGGATTTACAAATGAGGATGACCATTTTAAATTTGAGGCATTTGGGGGATAGAGAATCAATGTAGGTCAGTGAGGAGGGGAGTGATGGGAGAGCGGGACTTGATGCTGGATCAGATACTGAGTTTTGGATGAGTTGAAAATGACAGAGGGTGCGATGGAAGGCTGTTTAGGAAAGTGCTGGAATAGTCGAATCTGGAGATGACAACGGTATAGATGAGGGTTTCAGGGTAGATGGTCTGAGGTAAGGGGCGAAGGCAGGCAACTTTATGAAGGTGGAGATAGGCAGTCTTTGTGATGGAGTGGATATGGGGCTGGAAGAACAGCTCGGGTGAATTAGGATGTTAAGGATGCGAAGTCGGTTCAGCAGGAGACGGTTTCTGGGGAGGGGGATGGAATCGATGGCACGGGCAAGGAGTTGTGGCGGGAGCTGAAGGCAATGGCTTCGGTCTTCTGTTTAACTGGAGGAAATTGCGACTCATGCAAGAATGGATGTCAGACAAGCAGACTGAAAACTGAGGCAGCAGATGTCATTAGTGTACACGTGGACGCTGACTCCATATCTGCATTTAGATGAGGATGGGGCTAAGGATAGACCTTTGGAGATAATGAAGGGAAGCCATTGCTGGAGATATTGTGGCGATGATCGGATAGATAAGTGAAACCAAGCAAGGGCAGTCTCACTGAGCTGCATTATGGAAGAGAGGCATTTTGAGAAGGACGTTGGCCGACCATGTCAAAGGCTGCAGAGAAATCTAGGATGAATAATGCACTACAGTCACAGAGAATGTTGTTCACAACTTTGCTTAAGAGCCGTTTTGATGTTGTGAGAAGACTCAAAAACTGATTGGAGACATTCAAACAGGGAGTTGCAGAAGAGATGGGCACAGATTTGGGAAGCGACAACACGTTCTAGGACTTTGCAGAGGAAAGTAAGATCGGCGATGGGCTGGTTGTTTGCAACAACAGGTCTTTTTGAGGAATGGAGCGATGGCAATGGTTTTGACGTTGAAACAGCCTATTCTAGCACCTCCGATAGGTGTAACTGGTGCTGTGGGTACACGTGGACATTAAATTAAATTTCCTATTGACGTTGCCTGTTAGGAGTTTTCAATGCATTTTGAAATGGAATATTGTGACCGACCTAGCAATTTTAATATATAATAGATAATTCTAGTGTTATGCTGCAACTTTTGAGTGAAACATAAGTGGTGTCTTTTTCTAGTGTGGTCAGATGATGACTGGTTAAAGAAGTTTGCTGGAAAGACTCTGGAGGAGAATGAAAATGAAGAACACGGAGGAGATGCTGGAGAAACACAAACACAGGAGGTGAGAATTTTTATCATCATGAATGGCCTGCGGTATTTCCCTACCTTTATAGGCGCTATATAAATGGAACTTGTTGATGTTGGTCAGAACTCGACTGCATTTTAATGCTAATTTTGATTCCTGATCGCTTAGTTTACTATCTGCGGTATGATATTAGGGAAAAGCCAAAGGGAACTAAGTGGTACAGTGAGTTAGACACGCCTGTGCCTCTGGGACGTGGGTTCAAGACCCACCCAGATGATGGGATGAAAGTCTGCTTTATTGACATTAATAGCCCTGTGTGAAATATTTAACCAGTTCTAGGTCCATTGTACAAAATTGCATTTATTTGGCAATCTTGCTCAGAGAGGTGTGAGACATTGAAACGTGACACTAGTGCAGTATGGGCAGTATTGTTTTGGAGGTGAGGCCTGGGCACAGTGTTAGTGGGGCAGAATAGGGGAAGCTTGGTCTGTGTCTAACTACGCATGATGCCGACACCATGTTCCTGAAATGACACATGTGCAATTTCCCCTGACTAATCATTTATTTTGACAAGCAGAAAATTCACACAAAAAATATAAAGCTGTTTAAGGCATTAAACTGTTTAATAGATTGGACTGCTGCAGAAAAGTCCGATTAGTTATAGGTGTATAAACCCTCCTCTCCTATCCCATCTACATTTTACTGTGCAGTTTTTGAATAGATACTTTTATACTTGTATAAATCTTATCCCGTTCATTACGTATAAAAATGATGCTATGATATCCTGGAATCATCGGAGAAAATGAATGCAGTACTGATTTTTAAGCTTCATTTTTTTCTGTGTTCACTGTATTTGCTGTTTCATAAAATGTGAGAGAGACTGGAAACAGGCTGGCTAGAAAACATGCACTGGAATTCTTGTTACGGGGTGGAGTCCATTTGCTCCTTGTGAATTTCAATATTTCCACTTATCTGAAATGGTTGACTGTGGGATTAAGAAAGGAGTTTTCTAAATCGATCTAGGTCAAATGGATCAAGAAAATAAAAGCCATCAAAAAAATCATCTGGGATTTATTTAAGGGAAATTAGACACTATTTTTGTGGTTTGTACTTGAGCAATACACTAAAGTTCCTCTTCAGTGAATAATAAAGGACAGTTTCTATGAAGTGAATAACCTGTTTTCCCTCAGAACTTTATTCACATTTTTCTTCCTTTTTTCTGTCAATTTTTATCTGCTCCTATCCTCTTCTCCTGAAGATGTTGACTACTTGATGGAGTACAATTCTTTGGGTACAAGCCAGCCTATGGTACATTGCTCAAACAGCCTATTCTTCATGTATTAGCCTAGATAGCGAGGCTCGCACACGTTGTTTTACCATGGGAGGCATCACAGCTGAGCCTGATTCTGATGTCCACACAACAGTTGCTGAATGGCATTTCTAAGCAGGAAACCTGGCTGTCTTCCTTTCCCAAGCCCAATCAGGTACAGTAGTCCCCAGCTGAGATCAGGCAGCTGAGCACAGACACAAAAACAAAATACTGCCGGTGCTGGAAATCTGAAATAAAAACAGGAAATGCTGGAAATACTCAGCAGCTCAGACAGCATCTATGGAGAGAGAAACAATTGACATTTCAGGTCGTTGACCTTTCGTCCAAATTGAGCACAGACCATGGACCAAACCTGGGATCTTCCTAATCTGATTGGTTCAGCTACTCACTGCCATACCTAGCTAAGCCACTGGGGGGGGGGGGGGGGGGGGGGAGATTTGTATCAAATAATCTAATATTTAATGAAATATTGGTACACATTTGTGTGTTCTACAGTTTCTTGAAGATGTGTGATGGTTTGTGAATTATACTTTAAAAAAAAAATGCCCCTTTCTATCACATATAACCCATGAAATATTTAAGATAAGTGATTAATTAGTAAGTATAAAACTGGTAAAGAGTGAAAGCCTAGCAAAAACATGAATAAATTATATTTATAAAATGATGTTCTCCCAGCTGTTCACTTGTCAGATACTCATGTCACTTTTGTGGGATCAGAAAAATCTTTGTGGCTTTAAGAATTTTTATACTTAGTTGTGTTCTTTTGCATAAACGTATGTGAATTCATTTTATTTGGGATTTTTAAAAATGTTTTCTTTTATCCTTTAAAAAAAATCATTAAAAAATAATCTCTTTGCCTTTAGGGTGAGCCACCAGCCAAAAAAGCAAGATCCAATCCTCAAGTATACATGGACATCAAAATTGGCAATAAGCCTGTTGGCAGATTACGCTTTTTATTACGAGCTGATATTGTTCCAATGACTGCAGGTAAAGAATAACTTCATACACAGGTGTGACCTTTCTAATTATTGAGAGCAAAAACCAGAAAAATCGTGTTAATCACTAATGGTTTCCCCCTTTATTTACACTTGTCTTCCATATAAGCCATCTGTCTCTGTATCTTTCATCTGAGAGTACCATGAGTGGCTTCGGCCTGGTTTTTCATTATATAATCGTGGGCCATTTGAGGCAACTCATCATATTTCTTACTTGAGACTTGTCCCTCTTGAGTTTCATGGATCTAGAGATTTGATGCCTCATTGGTGGAAAAATCCTAAATCAAAACACCAAGATCGGTTAGTATGCACAGCTTGAGATAATGCGAACATTGAATTCAAATGTATATGCGGCTCACCATGATAAACTCCAAACTAGCCTGTGAAGACAAAAAGCTTGGACGCTCCTCGTCTAGGGCAGAAAGTTATCCTGCTCCAAACTTTCTCCCCTTTTCCTGTGAAGGTTGTGACTTTATCAGAAAGATCCCAGTTGAGAAACTGATTGAACTACCGTTTATTTCCAGCACTTCCTGATTTTATTTAAGATCTATAACTATCTGGTTGTGAACTAAGCATTCTTTGTCACACGCGGATCCACTTATAACTCTGAGATCCTTAATATTGATTATAGTTTATTAAGATTACACAAATTGTTCGTATGTGGATATTTTAAAAATACATTTTTTCCAGAGAATTTCCGTTGTCTCTGTACACACGAGAAAGGATTTGGGTTTAAAGGCAGCAGTTTTCATCGTGTCATCCCACAATTCATGTGCCAGGGTGGCGACTTCACCAATCACAATGGGACTGGAGGGAAATCAATCTACGGCAGGAAGTTTGACGATGAAAACTTTATCCTAAAACACTTGGCGTCAGGTACAGTGATCTCCACCTTTTGGAAATAGTAGTCAATTCTAGATTAAAACGTAAACTTACATATAACCTGCAGCTTCCCATCCTACAGAAACAGTTGGCCACAGTTATAGCAGTGAAATATGTCGTGCTGAGCTTGGTCTGCTCCCCAGTTACTTATCTCCTCTGCCAATCCATTGATCTGTTTACCGGCAAACAGCAAATGAGAGGCCTGCCTTTCTGCTACTGAATAGTAAAGATAATGGAAAGTTATATATTATTAAAGTGGGCTTATTTATAGATGTAAGTTGGCTATAGTTGCATATCAGTTTATAAAATATATAATATATATATCTGCTATAAAAATAAATCCTGACCTTTGCATAAGCTGCCTCAGTGAGTAGGTAAAGTACTTAACAAGAATTGTATTGCAGCAGTTTCTCAGTTTGGTCAAATTGCTATTGTCCACAATTTTTCCCCCTTTAAGCTGCAGCAGGATACTGCAGGTGTGAGAAGCCCTTTGATGCTGTGCCCACGTGGCCAGTATTCAGGGTAATCCTAGATGGTCAACATTGGCAGGCTTTGATTGTGGGGAGGCATCACAGCTGAAGCTGATTCTCCTCTCGCCCAGTGTCTTCTCAAATGCGATCAAGAGCAGGAATCCGGGTTTTTTTTCTCACCTGAGCTCAGAGGACACTGCAGCCACTGGCAGAGCCCCCACCACTGCCCCAGCTGTGATCACCTAACTCAGCACAGTCCAGGGATTGAACCTGTGGCCTGTATGGCTTAATGCCACACAAGGTGGTACCTTTACCATCTTAAACTCTTGGAGAAGCCCGACATTTAGCATTTTTAATTGGAAAAAAAAAATCAACCATTCAGTTTGAGTTTTACTTCAGTCTTACTAGGTGATGGTTTTACTAAATTCTCTGAAGGATATTTTATTAGCATCTGAAATGTTATCATTCCAGCTGCAAATATCTTCATACTATAACTTTTCAATCTAAGGAGCTAATCGAAAAAAAGGACCATATTTTAGCAGATGGGGAAATTATGTTAAGTCAAAATTGCTGAATTTCAAACTCATTAACATTGTACAGTTGTCATAACCTGTTTTTTTGTTTAGGTTTGTTGTCGATGGCAAACTCTGGAACAAACACAAATGGCTCTCAGTTTTTCATTACCCTCGACAAGACAGACTGGTTGGATGGAAAGCATGTAGTATTTGGGGAAGTGGTGGAGGGAATGGATGTTGTCAAACAGATGGAAGTGAGTATAAAAAAGGAACGTGCGACTTGTTATTTCTTTCCACTTCGCAATGCTTACCTCTGCCATCCACATCTAAGGAATGTTAAATGTGGTCTCCTCCCGACACAAATTTACTTTGTGGGCAGCATAGCTGGGTGGACAGTGTCAATTTTCCCTGTGATCTTTATTGCCATTGTTATACTGGAACTGTGGCTGATGGGAGTTCACCATACCTGTGCAACAGAGTATTGGTTATTGGCAGAATTTTAAATCTGTGATCAATTAAATGCAAAATGACGGCCTTCCATACTAGAAAGTAAACCCTGAAGCTTAATTTTTAAAAATCCTAGCTGTTCATGTACTCTTCGATCTCCTGTCGCATTCCTCATGGTGAGTCAGAGGATGTGTGGTTTTATAACAGGAGCATTATACTATGTAACAAAGTATTACATGATATAGTTGATTTCCCACAGGTTACAAACATGGTGCATTTATTTCAATTTAAAATAGAACATTGTAACAAAGGAACCCACATTTTTTTTTCCATTTGAATTACTTCAAATGAATAATCTTTGCAAGAAATCTAAAAATTCATATGTAATTGAACCTATTGAGTATTTTCTAAAATGTTTTTCCAAATCATTATATGATGCAATAGAAAGGGTGGATAAGTAATACTTGATGGTAGTGAATGTGGGGAGGAAAAGGGTGGAACTTAGAAAAGACACTGGGCCACCAAAGGTACTTGGGATGGGGAGCCAAAGTACGCTCTAGCAATGTGGAACAGGACGGTTTTGTGCAGAAGCCAGAAAAATACAGCACATGCAGGCATCACGAAGGAGAGGGAGGGAGGGAGGGAGGGAGGGAAGGGCAGTGAGCTATCAGATTGCGTTTTAGCAAAGGCGTGTTGGAGGATGTGACCCAGGACCCAACTGAAGTGTCCAAGATTTGGGGAACCAAGTGGAAACTAAACCCAAAGAGGGAAATCCCGTGCAGGTGAAAATTATTGGAGGTATTGAAAAGTGACATGGTTGAGGTTATGGGTTAACTTTATGATGGTCAAAACATGTTGAATTTTTAATGTTGTTTAGGGAAGTGGGTGAGTGGAAAATCAACATTGCCACGTATTTAATTGGTGCGATTGTTCTATTCTTTAAAAGGAAATTGTGGATTTTTTTTTGAGTTGGTTGCTTTATTGTGAATGTGAAATTTGAGCCAGTCTTTATTTGACAGACATCATACCGATTTGCGCGCAGCAGGCTCTCACAGTCAGCAATGTGATAATGATCAGATATTGGCCTAGAAATTCGTGGCTGCCACAAAAGCTGCCAGTGCCACTGCGGCTGGGGATTAATGGCCACCAAAAATGGTGACGCTGTTAGGACCAAAATATTGGCCTGGGGACTAATTGTCATTAATACTTTACTCACCATAGTCCTCACCAAAATGGCAGCCGCTGAGTCCCACGGCAGAGAAGGGTGCTAGAGTGGCGGTTGCCATTTTTCGACCAGATGGCGGCGATAAATTGGTAGGAAGAATAGAAAAATACACTTTCTTAAATGGTGAGGAACTAGTAAATGTTGGTGTCCTCGTACAGGAAACACAGAAAGTTAGCATGCATGTACAGCAAGCAATTATCATCATCATAGGCAGCCCCTCGAAATCGAGGAAGACTTGCTTCCACTCTAGAAGTGAGTTCTCAGGTGACTGAACAGTCCAATACGGGAATTACAGTCTCTGTCACATGTGGGACAGACAGTGGTTGAAGGGAAGGGAAGGGTGGGTGGGGAGTCTGGTTTGCCGCACGCTCCTTCCGCTTGGTTTCTGCATGCTCTTAGCGACGAGACTCGAGGTGCTCAGCGTCCTCCCGGATGCTCTTCCTCCACTTTGGGCGGTCTTTGGCCAGGGACTCCCAGGTGTCGGTGGGGATGTTGCATTTTATCAAGGAGGCTTTCAGGGTGTCCTTGAAACGTTTCCTCTGCGCACCTGGGGCTCGCTTGCCGTGTAGGAGTTCCGAGTAGAGCGCTTGTTTAGGGAGTCTCATGTCAGCAAATGGCATGTTAGCCGTTATGGCAAGGGGGTTGGAGTACATGAGTAAGGAAGTTTTGCTAAAATTGTACAGGTCTTTGGTGAGACCACACCTGGAATACTGTGTACAATTTTGGTCTCCTTATCTGGGAAAGGACATACATGCCTTAGAGGTGATGCAACAAAGGTTCACTAGATTGATTCCTGGGATGAGAGCGTTGTCCTTTGAGAAGATATTGAGTAGATTGGGCCTATACTATCTGGAGTTTAGAAGAATGAGATTAAGATTCTGAGGGGGATTGACAGGGGAGATGCTAAGAGGTTGTTTCCCCTGACGGGAGAGGGGGTATAGTCTCAGGATAAGGGGTCGGCCATTTAAGACTGAGTTGAGGAGGAATTTTTTCACTGAGGGTTGTGTACCTTTGCAAATTCTCTGCTGTGGATGCTGACTTGTTGAGTATATTCAAAGCTGAGATGGGTAGATGTTTGGACTCTAGGGGAATCAAGAGATATGGAGATCAGGTGGGAAAGTGGGAGTTGAGATCGAAAATCAGACATGATCTTATTGAATGGCGGAGCAGGCTCGAAGGGCCGTATGACCTACTCCTGCTTCTAATTATCTTCTTATGTTCTTCTTCGCTTTACCAGAAGCAAAGCATTTATACGTATACTTCAGTTCCTTCAATGTCCATGCAAAGAAACTTAGATTTTAAGTAGTCCATCCATAATATTGTCTCTATATAGCAGATAATCTGGGTACAGATTGGCTGTTCTTTGGGGTCTGTATGATGTATTCAGAGCTTCTGGCAACGGCACCATTGCACGACTGACTAAATCAAACTTAACCATAACTGTACATGACTTTAATCCTTCAGCCTCTGCTTTAAAAATGACCCAAATTAATGGATGTTGTATTCAAAAACAGAAGAAATTGTGAATGAATAATTGAGTTTTCTCAGGATGTTTAGCTTGAAACACATAACGAATGTTTTTATTTTCCAGGCTCAAGGTTCTAAAGATGGAAAACCAAAACAGAAAGTGATAATCTCAGACTGCGGAGAGTATGTGTGACTCCAACGGCCGCTCCAGATTTCAATCCTTTTCCGATTTTCACCCTTATCTGTAAAGTTTCCTAACTGAAGAAGATTTTTGTAAATACTTTTCAACATGCAAAATAAAATACTCTTTTTAAAAAAAAAGTTAGCTTTCTTTTTACAGATACTCTTAATTAAAAATTGTTGATGTAACATTTTCTAATGCTTTTAATGTGTAAAAGCTAATAAAATATCCCAGCCAAGTTTCTTGTCAATTGGGCACTTATAAGCTACTTTAGGACTACAGAAGGGCAGTCTGCAACAATTATACATGGAGAACCAGTCTCTTGCATTTGAACTCTTCTGAGAATAGTTCTCCAGTAAGATGGCACTGTGGCCTGTGATACCCCACCAGATTCAAACAGTGTGAGGATACTTCTGTTTGATTTTTTTTTTAAGGATTATCCTTGACTGTGCAGTTTGCAAATCATGTAGAGTATTGAATTAAGAATGTGCTCCCAGATCTACCCTAAAATGTCCTTTTTTTTTAAAAACAGATCAAAATTTGTGATCTAAATTTTGTTTTGAAACATTTTTATAAAGTCAGGAACAACAAAGACTTTACACAGATAATTGAGGAAGTCTTTCCAAAAAAAATATAACAGCAAGTCAATTTGAATATGTTTATTGCTTTATTGGGGTAAATAAAATTTGAACTAACCAAAAATTCAATTAATGAAAATATACAAAAACTATAAATTGGGTTCTATAACAGTCTACTGTCAAAAGGCACTAATCCAGACCATTAACTACAAATTATATACATATGGAAGCATATGTATGGACACGGAACAAAGGACAGGATATACAAGCACAGAATACAAATAAACCAAATTCTTACAATTCCCTTTTCCTTTTATTTCCAGTCACTTTCCTGGGACAGAATATACGGAAGGGCATTTTTCTCCACTAATGTGCCATCATGCATTGCATGATAATAGTTTGTGACTCTGTCCCTGTAATGTGTCACAGATGCTTGGTTTACAGATCTGGTGTTGAGCACAAGTCCTGGATCAGTGTATTTCCAACATTCTCTGCTTTTATTCCAGTACTCAGCTTACTGCTCAAATCCACGAACCAAGCTTCTGATGAACTCCATCAGCTCTTGTCTCAGCCACAGGGTGCACTGTTTTGCAGTCGTGTTTAGAGAGAAAAGAAAAACTGATATTGGCCATCCTTGCATCTACACCCACCCATGTGTACCCCCCCCCCCCCCCCCGCAAACCCCAAAAGATCCTTGTCCTTACAAAAAGTGCACCTGTTGGCTGAGTACAGAGTGACACAGGCATCAATCACTGAAACCCATGGCTGGTTCACCTGCACTATCAATTAAAGGTGAAAGACCACATGTGGGGGGCTGGGGAGAATATAATTTAAAGGGTATTAGTAAACAGATGACGGCTATTGTTATAAATTCCACAATATTATAGACACATCAATAGCTGATAGTTCAGTAGATCAATTTTCTCTTGCATATTTTTGTACGTATGTAGATACAGTTAACCTCTGGACACAACGTAGACACTAAACCAGTGCCCTCAAGTGGAAAATAATCCAAACATTAACTATTATGGCAGTAGATTTGTCAACAAATTAGTGAACACACATTCATAGTTGGCCTTGCTGAATTTTAGTACAAGCTTAACTGAAAACTGTTTTCAAGCATATGTTGCTACAATAGTTTAACAGACACTATTCAATCTATAATTAGACTTTTGTACAATTGAAGTTTAGTTAAACAGATACAAGATGTCCTGTATTTCCTTGGAACGAAATAAAAGAACGTGTGAAAAGTTACTTAAATACAGTGCATAAAAAGTAAGAGTAATTTTAACAGTAATGATTTTACAGTGTACAGTATTTCAAAGGTTACTTAAAAATAACTCACAGCAAAATTACATGTAATGCTTGTAAATTGTACAGAAAAACATTTGGATGCTCCCCTTACACACCTTTTTAGAAGCCACGTTTCTTTTATTTTGAAAGCTGGTCTAATCCAGTCAATGAAGAGGTCTCAATGGGCATTGCTGTTACGTTGTGCTATGGGCAGTGTAATTATGCACCTTATATAATTCTCTTAAGTATGCAACTGATCTGCTACTTTTATACACTAAAACATACTGGAGTACAAAAAGTAATTTATTTAAAAAAGTGCTTTTAAAAAATATTTACAATAATTGGATGCATTTGGACTATCTTTAAAGTCCTTAGAAGTATGACATTTACACTGGCTAGACTCTTGCTGGTTGGTGAAAGATGAAGTATTACCGTTATGTTCAGATAACATCTCATTAGGGATTGGAAAGATGATGTGGGTAGCATTAATATTTTGTATATGTATATACATATATATCTTGCAAAACTATAGACTTAAAACCTGTCTTTGTTATACACATAACTCAACAGTCTTTCACAGAAATTACTAGCTGGGAGAAGCCCAAGTTTGTCTTTTAAATAACCAGACAATAAATAGGATACAAAGTTAAGTGCAATACACTGCCCACAGTACAGTGGGTACCCTTTAAGTCTGGCAGAATTAATAGAATAATACTGTACCTTTTCTATTGGACAATAGTGCAATTTTTTAAATTCAAGGTTCACCACTCCCAAGTCAGATTTCTCAATTTTTTTTTTGAATGTCAATTCTCCATGTTGATTTAATAATTCGCCAAATTTTCACGTAGGTGCTACTGTAATCTCTTACACTGTCAGCCATCTCAATTAGATGGCGCATACAAATGGATATGGTGATCATTTGTACAAATCTCACCTAAAATAAATGAAACCACATGAAGTCATACAATTAGGCATGCCATAATATGTTATTTTAACTATTTGAAAGGTATATGGCTAACATCTAATTCCCCCATAAGGTTTTTGATAGATCAACAATAGGCAGTATTCCAAAAAAAATAATGTATCTATCTACATCGTGGAAGTTTTTCTTGAAGTGCATAGAATTAATGATAAACTTCTAGTCTATTGCTATTATCACCAGTTATATTAAATTATTTTTTTTGGGAAAAAAAACACATTATGTCCACAATTTCTGATCCAGCAAATTGGGTATTTTACTCAATATTTATAATTGTGAATCTGTGGGTAGATTATTCTTAGTTTACAGTTTTAATTGTCCAAGACATTTAGTCACAAATTTTGTAGGTTGTAGATACAATTTGAAAAACTGCTTGATTTTTAAAAAATGAACAATATTTTGAACATTTAACAAATATCAACTAGAGTCATAGTGATACCATAAATCAAGATAGTAATAGTACAAACGCCTATTTTAACTTCATTGATATATGTACGTTTTTAAATTGATGTCCCTGGCTTAAAACTTTAAAACCCAGCTTCTAAGAAATGCAAACTCTACTTTCTAATCTCCATGGGTCCCCTACATGAAAGAAAGAAACAAAGAAAGATTTGCATTTATATAGTGTCTTTCAGGATGTCCCAAAGCACTTTACAGCCAATGAAGTATGAGCGGATTGTCAGCTAACCTGGTCCCAGACTTCCTCCAATGCCACGCTGAACCAGCTGCTGGGAAGTCAGGTATAGCATAGACGAGGTGTAAAGGAAAGCCCCTATTACTTTACTGCAACAATATGCTTCTGCCTGGTTTTCACTCCTTTCCTCACTGTACCATTCCAATTGTTGCTATCTTCATGCCTTAACTGAGAGATTACTCATTTGTTTTAGAATTATAGACCTATGCCCATTTATGAGAATTTATTTAAGACTGCCAATTTACATTTTATATAGGACCCTTGCACTTTTCAGGAGATTGGATATTGAGTCCACGTCCCAGAAGTGAAAGGAGATTGTGCTAATCCACTGTACTACTTCAGTCCACTGAAAATGACCGAGTCCATTTAGAAATGAAACACTTTGAAAATGGAAGTATTGCATGGCCATCTAATGGCTATGTCAGAAATGAACTAAATACACTGGATGTAGTGTGCAAACCTGCCTTTCTCCCCAAATACATTGTTCTGCAACTGCAATCCAATTAGATGAATGTTGATGAAATTATGTTCCAAGTTAAGCGGTATTTTAAAACTAGTCCTTTTCATCGATGAGAATACAGGGTATCCTCAAATGATATTGATGTATTATTGCTGCTTGATTCCAGTTGTGAAAGGTTCTGGCTTTATTCAGCCAATAGTCCCATTCCATCATCTTACCAGCAAACCCCAGTAAAAACAAGAAATTCCATTAGTTATTAAGCTGTAAGAGGAAGGATGAGCCCAGTATAATTTAACCAGAGTGTACGCATGCAGCATTTAGTAATAGCTTTTGAAAACATAGCTCGGAATCAGTCTAGACAGGGCCTGTAGACTATTCGTAATTAACAAAAACAATCAGCTGTCCAACTCAAACTCTGATTGTCCCCAATTATGTTGCCTGCAGACATCTGGAACAATTTAATGGGCTAAATTGCTTCTGGTTTCACTCACAACAAAGTGATGATTTGATTAAATTTATCATTGTAAATCAAATATGAGAAGCTTGATGTTTACTCATCCCATTACTAAAACTACCACATATTTTGAATGCCTTAGGTACAGGATCTTTTCATATCTATATGTATTCTTTTTCCACACTAACAGAATTCTAACTTACCATAACTATTGTACCGTTTATCAGGCAGCCTGTTGGCAAATTTAGTCTGGCAGTTTCTGGAAAAAGTGGCAACATTTGTCACAATACAATCAGCTCTAATCTTGAAATCAATACATCAATTCTGGTTTGGAATTTGTCTGTCAAAAACTCTGCCGGTATAACTTGCTGTATGTTGCTATTGTGTCCGACAAAACTGACATATCTATATATATATATATTTGACTGCTGTTTTTACATTACTGTGGCTCATTGATCCACTTCTAGTTTCAAGCCTGCAGCCTATTTAAACCAAAAAATAGGATATTGTGACTTGCATTTACTTATAAATCCATTGATGAGTATATATTATACTGACACATCATCATGTTCTATTTGAAAATGTTAACCTCTTTCCCTTATCTGCTCCCTTCTCAAGAGGTTGAACAAACATGTATACAATAGTCTAACAGGCTAACCTCAGATCAGAGTTTGACTTCCAGTCAGACAAGAACTGTAAGGTTCAATGATTGGAGCATACAGATTCTGATGAACCTCAAAGCATTTGAAAAATGACACATTAGTATTAAAATTTCCAAACAGCTGACATTTCTAAACATACATTTTGTTTTGTACAATTCTGATTATTCAAATGAGAGCTTTAAATCAATTCTGAAATAAACATTTTGTAATTTGCCAGAATGTGGGTTTACTGCCCTCCCCCTAGCAGAGCACTCGTGAGCTTTAATACCTTGGATCTCGAGGCTGCAAGCCAACTTTAAAAAAAAAACACAAAATGCTAGAAATACTCAGCAGGTCAGGCAACATCAGTGGAGAGAGAAACTGAGTCAACGTTTCAGGTCGATGACCCTTTGTCAGATGAAATTCGGAAGAAAGGTCATTGACCTGAAATGTTAACCCTTTCTCTCTTCATGGATGCTGCTTGACCTGCTGAGTATTTTGCAGCATTTCTGTTATTTCAGATTGCAGCTCCCGCAGTATTTTAGAAACATAGAAAATAGGTGCAGGAGTAGGCCATTCGGCCCTTCTAGCCTGCACCGCCATTCAATGAGTTCATGGCTGAACATTCAACTTCAGTACCCCATTCCTGCCTTCTCGCCATACCCCTTGATCCCCCTAGCAGTAAGGACCTCATCTAACTCCTTTGTGTTTAAAAAAAACATAGTTTTCCTCTCTCCTTGCCAAATGTAATGACTCAAAAGACTTGTTACTGTAAACTGCCTCAGGTGTAAACCTGATTCGACTTTATTCGCGCCCAAAGTAACCTGCGTGACATGGTACCCGCGCTTATATACCAGTGACCGCGCATGCACGCGTACAGCCCGATGACCTCTGACTATGGCATCCCCTGGTGTCTGGTGACTCCAAGCATAAATACATACCACTCTTGAAGTCAGGATTCCTTCAATGGGGTATTGTTCTACAGTTGGTGGTCACCCTCTGAAACCTCACCCAAGCAGCTGTTATTCATATATGAATCTCGACAGTGAATGAAATAGGCAGACTATTCCACGTTAGAGATCAACACAGTTGAGCCTGATCTTTTCCTCATCCAGCATCCACATGCACACATTTCCATTAAAGACCACTGTATAATGATCAGGAACAGGAATCAAACCCAGGGCATTGCAGACAATTGAGTAACTACTACTTACTGGCAGCCATTAGCTAACTCATCACAAACCTGGGATCAAAAACGTTTTTAGCTGCCCCCACCTGGCGGCAACCAGGGCGGGGGGAGGTTAACATAATGTTAATCATTTATCCCCTCTGATCCAGCAAGTATCCAAATATTAACCTGCTCTTTTGAGCAGGTGAGCAGCAAGCGAGGTCCTACTTTAAATATGCAGATATATAATCAGGACCGGAGCTGAAGCTTGAGTGAGGAGCAGTGTCGGGCAAGCCTGTCAGGAGCTGGATCCTCGGCCAGAAGAGGCCCAGAAGGTACGTTTTATATTAAGTTTCCCAGTGGGCCAGGAGTGCTTCCTCTCTTGAGTATTTCTGGCTGTTATTGATGTTATTTTGAGGCAAATATTGAATAAAAGGTGACATGTAACCAGCTACCTAAGTGTTAGGGAGCAAAATGGACACCATTATCCTATAGCAAGCAAACTTCTTGTTAATGGAGCATGGAGCAATGATGGTGTAGAAATACCCAGAATTTCATTTTCCTTACCATCCCGATACTTGGGAGGTGTGTCATTGAGGGGGGAAAGGCAGCTTTTGAAGTGTTTTATTTGAAAACAATAAATAGGATAGATAATACTTATTTAAAAAAAATCATTTTACACTGTTCCCCTGAATTCACTGTTTAACTGACAGCATCCTTCAACATCTTGCAGAGTAAATGTTGAGTATATGTATCTCAGTAAAATAAAATAAAGTGCATAAAGTTAGTAGTTCTAGTTAGTTGTAGTAGAACGCTAGTTGTGACATTTGAAAGGCAGTACAGTGAGTGTGTAGTTGCTTGCAGCATTCCTTTTTTAAAAAGGATAAAAAGGCAACTTATGAACTTGTTTGGTGAGTCCAGAGTTTTAAGACCCAAGTTTCAAGAAATTTTAACCCAATAGAAAAAAAAATCACCACTTATGCAGCTTCCTACAATCTTTCCTGTAACTTCAAAAATCTCTTCCTAAATAGCATCTTTCAATCATAATCAAAGTGTAACCGGGCACCAACAATTTTATTTTACATTCCAAAATGTTACTGTCACATTGCTAAAAATTATTTTCACTTAATTAAAATGTTGCTTTTTAAGCTTCTTTTTCAGTTTATAGTATGAGGAATTCCATTTGTTTTTCACTTTGTTCGAGCAGTTGAGCTTATTTTTCATACAGTTTTCTCCCACTCACTGACATCCACACACATGCGCACTTTCCAGTTTGGTTAACTCGAACCCTGGCTTATTATCTTGCCTTCCTTGGCCCGGGCCATTGAGACCAATTGTACCATCCCAATGGTCAGTCCATTTGAAATCAATTAACTAACACAGTAATTAAGTCTTCATTTCACTTTTTTAAAAACATTTTCAATTCATTAGCCAAGCACATGCATAACAGCAAACATTTCTCTTTTCTTACAATGTCGGGGACATTATAGATGTGCAATGGAGCTTTTTACAGTCCAACCACCACCAAGGCAGTGAATTTAAATCAATAAATGCCAATTGTACATCTAAATGTTGCGATTCTCGGGTTTAACATTTTAGAAGCTTAACTGCCGCTTTACTGATGTATGTAGGTTCCAATATAAAGTCTACAGTAGAGGATTTAAACAAGGCAATGGTTAAGCCACTGTTAGAGACTATTGCATGCAGTTTTGGACACCTCATTATAGAAAGGACTTTAAAGACAGAGAGCATATAGTGTAAATTCATCGGGATAATGCCAGGAATGTAAAACTATAGTTATGACGAGACTAAGAAGGGATTTAATAGATGACCATTGAAAATTTGAAGGGTTTTGACAGATAGGGTGACCGAGGAAAGACAATTTCTTCTGGTTGGGAATGACTAGGGAGCTGATTATCTCTGTCTACACCTGGCGTTAACAGGACAATCAGAGTTGTAAAATGGGTTGGCAGTCTTACCGCCCTGTTAACACCGACGATACAGCCACGCCATTTTGAACAGGGCCTACCGCTGGGTGTCTAACGCGCCCAGATGTTTTGGGCAGTAGGTCCCTTTTTTAATACGCAAACTGTAGACCTAGGACCCCGATTGCCGTCTTCGGTCATGCACATCCAACCAGTTTCACAGGGCGATGTATTCGAAGAGACTCAGCAATGGTAAGTTTGGAATTATTTCTGTGCCTTCCCCCCACCGCCCCAACCGCACTTATCTAGCTGTCGGGCGGATATTAGCCAGCCCATTTGTTGCCCTGCAGCTTGCTGCCCCGATGTAAATGAGGCCAAGGCCTCAAAATTTCAGCCGCCTCTTCGCCTCCTAGGACTCATCAATTAAAATGGTCACCGAGAGCAAGGAGAGATGTTAGAAATTTCTTAGTGCAAAATATTGTTTGAACATGGAATGCTTTGCTCCTGGGAATGATTGAGGCAGAGATCACTGCATCTTTTAAGGGAAAAGTGGTCAAGAGAAGATACAGGGCTATGGGAGAACAGCAGCAGAATTAGTTTTGGATTTCTCTAGGTAAGAGCCGGTACAGACTCAATGGTCCAATTTGTCTCCTTCTGTGCTGTAAGCATATATGGCTGTAAAATAGGGTGCGTCATTGAATAGCCTTACATGCTAACAGAATACCTGTCAATAGGAATATCACTTCCACATGGAAACACATGCTATACTTCCATGGTATGCGAATCCATGTAAAGTATAGTGGGATGGTAAATGGTTGTGCTTGCAAAATGGAAGCCATGCACCAGAGGGTGCTCTTGTCTCAATGTACTCCATCACACTTTGGAAAGAATCCTTAAAAATACACCACCAGAAGTAATGATGGCAGCTGCAAAGTTCGACATCAGTTCTGGAAGTTAACTGCAGTGCAATATGATGTACTATGACATACCTACTTATGAAATACTTATCTGTATCAGTGCAATTAAGATTAATTATCTGCTTGGCTCAGTGGTAACACTCTTATCTCCGAGTTGGAAAGTTGGGGGTTCAAGTTCCACTCTAGGACTTAAACACATAATCTAGGCGGTCACTTCAGTACAGTGTTAATAGTGACAGAGGCTCTGTCTGCCAGCTCAGATAAAAGATCCCATGATACTATTAAAGAAAGGCAAGGATGCTCTCCTGGTATCCAAACCAACATTCCTCCCTCAATCAACACCATCAAAAACAGAGTAACTGATCATTTATGGCCAGTTCTAACTAAGGGTCATCGACCTGAAACGTTAACTCTGTTTCTCTCCACAGATGCTGCCTGACCCGCTGAGATTTCCAGCATTTTCTATTTTTATTTCCGATTCCAACATCCTCATTATTTTGCTTTTGCATTTATCTTACTGTTGCTTGTGGCATCTTTCTTTGTGCAAATTTCATGCTGTGTTTACCTACAAAACAATCGTGATTGCATTTCAAAAAGTAATTGACTGCAAAGTACTATAGTATGCCTTAGGACATGAAAGAAGCTATGGAAATTTAAATTCTTTCCTTAATCATGCTGCAGTCTTTATGTCTGATAATGTTTTAGCTGCTAACAGTTATTCATTCCAGATATGCTCAGTATGCTGATGGTATCCTGTGTCTTAGCTGATAATACTGTATTTAATCCTGAACAACCTGCCTCCACCTTACTCTTTGTGACTTGTTTGTTATCTCATTGTGCCCTTTCCTGAAGACACTAACTTTAATGGTGCACAGTTCAAAAAGCGCCAGCAGCCCTTTGGGATCTCGCCCAAGTAGCAATTCTTCATACTGGCTGACAATGGGAAACCAATCACAATCAAACCTGATCCTATTTTCACCTGACATTCACAAGTATGCACTTTAATTGTTTACTTTTTTAAAGTTAGCAAGTTTCTACGGTCAAATTATTCAACTCAATTGCTAGATAATTGCTAGTACATGATTTCAGAGACCAGTGTAAATCTAGCATGTTTGTCAATGGGCCCAGGTCACACATTCTTTAATATACAAGTGGTGTGTTTTCAAAAATTAAGACCAAGTATTCTAACCCCCTCCCCACCCATCACAACCTATACATTTCCTATCTTCCGTTCAGCAGGATATCCTCACCTCTAAAGGTAGAAAATCGGTCTGATTTTTTGTTTTGTTCATCATCTTTCCTTATCAAAGAGTTTACTTTGAAACTATATAATAAGTTGTTGAGAATATGGATGGAGAATTCGCAAGCACACAGTGGGTGGCTTATTGGAAAATTACGGGAGCATTGCCTATGATTTTTTTTTTGCCCGTTAATGTTATGTGGCACGGGACTTCTCAAAGTTCCATCCTATATTTGTTTTGAACGGTGGGGGAGGAGGATGGGGAGAGACAGTGACAGAGAGCGAATTCTGTCAGCCCATCACCAATAATGAGCTAAATTTGTATCATGATCCGAAATTAGTGCCAGCCAATAGTTTCTAGCAGCACATTACTAGAACATTTTGTTCAGATTGCTGCTCCACGTAAAAACACACACTCCACATGGTGAAATTCCTCTTTTCCTCTTAGTACACAGACAATGCATTAAATGGGAACTACATCTCTGCCCCTTTTTTTGCACAGAGGAATGAGCAGTTTTACTCTGTGTGCCTTCTGGAAGTTCAGGTGCATTACGGTACATTAAAAGTAACAAATAACCGAGTGGACAATCCAAAAACACCTTTATAAAACTGCACAGATAGTTAAACCCTTTTAAATATTTCTCTATGGGTCAATGTAGCTGTGGAGCGCATAATTTCTGGGAGAAACGGAGGAACAGCACAGATAACAGAAACTACAATTTACAGATAAAGATGCGCAGATGTGAGGCCAAAGGAGAACCATCCTGTACAGCAGGCAACACTACTACCACTGTGCTAACTCTCTACAGCAGTGCCAGTGTCATCCAGACATCAGAACCAGCCGTTCAGCATATCCAATATCTATTCGCTGAAGCTCTTGACTCTCATGCATGCTTCAATGTAGGTTCTTTGCTGAAGGATAAGGGGATGCGTAGCAGTGTCAGTAGTTATGTTTCAAATGGGTAGCCTGGATCTCTGCAGAGCCAACTGTTTAAACTGTACTAATCATGGGATTTACAATATACATTAATGATTTAGACGAAGGAATTGAATGTAATATCTCCAAGTTTGCAGGTGACACTAAGCTGGGTGGCAGTGCGATCTGCGAGGAGGATCCTAGGAGGCTGCAGGGGGACTTGGACAGGTTAGGTGAATGGGCAAATGCATGGCAGATGCAGTATAATGTGGATAAATGTGAGGTTATCCACTTTGGTTGCAAAACAGGAAGGCAGATTATTATCTGAATGGTGACAGATTAGTAAAAGAGGAGATGCAATGAGACCTGGGTGTCATGGTACATCAGTCATTGAAGGTAGGCATGCAGGTACAGCAGGCAGTAAAGAAGGCAAATGGCACGCTGGCCTTCATAGCGAGGGGATTGAGTATAGGAGCATGGAGGTCTTACTGCAGTTGTACAGGGTCTTGGTGAGACCACACCTTGAATATTGTGTGCAGTTTTGGTCTCCTAATCTGAGGAAGGACATTCTTGCTATTGAGGGAGTGCAGCGAAGGTTCACCAGACTGATTCCCGGGATGGCAGGACTGACATATGAAGAAAGACTGGATCGACTAGGCTTATATTCACTGAAATTTAGAAGAATGAGAGGGATCTCATAGAAACATATAAAATTCTGACGGGATTGGACAGGTTAGATGCAGGAAAAATGTTCCCGATGTGGGGGAAATCCAGAACCAGGGGTCACAGTCAAAGGATAAGGAGTAAGCCATTTAGGACCGAGATGAGGAGAAACTTCTTCACTCAGAGAATTGTGAACCTGTAGAATTCTCTACCACAGAAAGTTGTTGGGGCCAGTTCGTTAGATATATTCAAAAGGGAGTTAGATGTGGCCCTTACGGCTAAAGGGATTAAGGGGTATGGAGACATAGCAGGAATGGGGTACTGAAGTTGCATGATCAGCCATGATCATATTGAATGGTGGCGCAGGCTCGAAGGGCCGAATGGCCTACTCCTGCACCTACTTTCTATGTTTCTATGAGTCAGGAATCCATGATTCTCTTATGTTGTGAACATTACCTTGAAGCCATCATTGATATATCAAAAGTTATTTGGCAGTGGTTTCACGCCATTTGTATGTTCCTAGAGTAATATCCCTTTTCCATTGATAAATACTATGTGACATTGCAAGGGTCATTGACTGGCAGTTTGGGTATAGTCAATGTAATCCTGGGTACAGGGTAATCCTGTACCCTGGAAATACCATATCTTTCCAAAAACCCTGCATGGCTCTGTCTCCTACTGGTGCTGAATTCAATGTAGCCCCATATGTGCTAAAAGGGGATATCTTGGTTATGTGGTGGGCCCTACCACATCTATTGCTATTGCCTGGAAATATTGTTGATTTTTCAGACACTGGCAGTACAATCCCCTAGAGGATGAGACTAGGGAAGTAATAATGAGGAACAGGGAAATGGCAGACATGTTGAACAAATATTATGTATCGGTCTTCACGGGAACAAAGGGCTATGGGGAGCGGGCAGGAAAGTGGAGCTATGTCCATGATCAGATCAGCCATGATCTTATTAAATGGCAGAGCAGGCTCAAGGGGCCAAATGGCCTACTCCTAGTTCTTGTGTTCTTATGTAATCCTGAAGTTGTTCCTTGCCTGAGGGCACAATTCATCAATGGCTTCTTTGATGAAGTATAGCCTTCTCACATCGTGTTCCTTGGTAAGGTAATTCCGTTGACTATATTAGATACAAGCCTGAGGTATGAACAGGTCCTGGTGGCCTTTCTCCTATGGCCTTGGACCTAAGGAGGCTCTCTTCTGCTGGCACACCTCCTCCAATTTGTCTCGCGAAGTGAAACCAGCTGACATGCCGATATTGCTGTGTGGATTAAAAATATTAAGTCGCTCCTTACAATATCTCTACACGACTCCATGCTGGATCTCTCCTGACTCTCCCGCTGGAATAATACATCTTTTATAGCGGGCATGAGTGGAAGGCAAACACGAGCACATCTGCCTTTAGATGGTGCTTAACAAAGTCTTAAAAAGGTAGAAGAATTTTAACTGAATTACTGCATATTAAAGCACACTGAAGCATCTTGTGGTAGCTGTACCACAGAGGCATTTTGCCCACTAGTTTAATCACTCAATGGTCTAGTCCTTGTCCTTTGGCCCATTTAATGTTACATCTCTCCGGTCCAGAACTTCAATGTTTTCAACCTCTCAAAAGCATACGGTTGATCATTTGTTTCACAGAATACCTTTTTTCTCCCTATTATCCTTTTGTGGGCTGCCTGTCAGCATATATTATCTTTCAACTGTTATGTTACTACATTCTGAGTCACAAGCTTTTCTGTGACCATTCATTTGGGGCTCACTCTTGAATCATAATTCCCACATGAACTGTAGTCCAAGAGTGAGCCAGATGTTGTTTTTTTCTCCCACCTATGATGAGATGGCTCACTATCACGTGGAATTATAGTTAACACCCATACAAGCAGCTGATAAATCTGACCCAATCAAGACAATTGTTCAAAAGACAGACGACCCATCAGGTAGCCAACCGCTTGAGTTACTGGGCCCCACAGAAAGATTAGTTTGAATTCACTTGCTCATTAAAACGTGTTATTTCTTAATTTGGTTACTTTCATAATTTATCTCAATTTATTTATTTTCAAACCAGAAGCTGCAATAAAACTACAAATTAATCGTAAGTTTGATACACTGTCAACTAAAAGTCAGAGCCCTCTAGGTTTTGCTCACAATCCAGCTTCTACTTGATGTGAATTGTTGTTTGATAGAGACCTGCAGCAGATTATTGCAGATTTCTATTGGTTGGTCTGTCCGACTTGATATGCTATTTGCAGTATCATTGCTGGTTACATGCACCAAGTTGGTCTGGTGTATGGTCTTATCATATACATCGGCGCAATGATCCTATGACATTTTTTAAAGTGACAGAATGTAGTGATATCATTGCAACATACCGGCAACATATGCACGTGCCACTGGTTGTAACTGTGAAGCAGCTTAAACAAGAATTCATGTGTGAACAGATTCAACACTGATTTCAACCACTTGCACATCCCAAAAACATAATTTTGGGGGAAGAAAAGAGTGCCTTGTGTCAATAATTTCCCATATTTGTAGGTTAGGTTCCGTAGTAGAAATGACCAAAAGAATTCTGTCATACTTTCATCCTGGACATTACTGTCAGTAGGTTATTAATGCCTCTGAGGATATAGAGATCCTACACATTAAACTGCAAAATACTGTTTTCATTAAAATGAATATGCGTGACTTCATATCTTGTGAACAACAAAGTCATGAGTTATAGGCCACCCATTCTCATTTCTTAAATTACATTTCATGGGATGATGGGCATGATTCTGTTTTACAACTTCATTAAAACAGTTTACGATTTTTTTTCCTGTGGATGAACTATGATTTCAAAACCCAGTGCCCCCAAAGTCTCACAGTACAAATATTAGTGTTTGTATGACATATCTTTGTCCACTGTTTTTTAATAAGGACCTAAGCCCATTAAAAATAAATAAATGATTTAACATGTCCTTTTAAAACAGTGTACTAAAGAATGTATTGTGGTTTCTACAGTATTAGTGGCAAAAAACATTAAGGCATTCTTTATATCATGGTAAAGGGCAACATCCGAACTATGAGATAACCAGAATATTCAATAGAAAAACAAAGATTGTTCTGTCTCAGTCCATCTCCACTATGTAAGTCTGAAGCTGATAATGGCTGTAACACTTTACCTACACGGGTGAAATTAGGTGACTCCTTAGATTAATGCTGCATAAATAAAGATCAGAATATATAGAATACTGACTACGGTAATAATCAAAATAACACTTAAAAGTTTTATCACTTTTTTTTCTGTGCCACAGGCATAACAGCCAAGCAAATTAATATATGCAACATTTATATCATTATCTTACCAGCAGTGTACAAGGACAGTATTAGGAAATTGTTAGCTTAGCAACCAGCATCATTATAGACTGGGACTGGACCAGCTTGTTTCTAGATTCTCTGCTAATTTGGCAAACCCAAGGTGGTATTGTTTTTACTGAAGTATTTCACAGGAAGTAGGAATGCTTGTGAATCTGAATGATTAATTACAGTCTAGAATTAAATCCATGGATATCTCATAGGTTTTTTTTTATATATATATTTTTTTTTAAGTTTCTGCTAGGATTAGCTTCATTCCTTTGAAGCTTTCTTCATCAACAATAGCTTCAAGGGGAACAACATTGATCTCTCATGGTGACATGAACCAGAGTCTCCAACTTTGGGTGAAGAAAAATTTGCAAAAAGATCACCAACGGCAAATTTTCCCTCAACTTTAACTTCGGGAGATGTAGAGACACTGCACCATAAGGTAAACTCCTGGCTGCGAAAGTTTTACAATATTGAAAACCCACTTATGAAGTCACTTGGGTTTCTTCTTCTGTAGGCACCCAGATTACAAATGAGCACAAAGTTTGAATCTGACATTCCTCAATACTGCCAGTGTTCACCCACAGATCCATCCCATGTACACTTTAGTTAACCTCATTAAACTAGTGTCCTCCTGGGTGGGAAAATACAGCCAGGGCGTCTTTATCTATGGGATGATATTCCTCCGCCAATGCAAGAGAAGGTAAGCTTCAGTAGCAAATTGAACTGTTGCAGCTACTTGGCTATCCCGGTTTGGCCTTCCTGGTAAACGTAACTGCTGTTTTGTTACCCCACCAATTTCCAAATAGCCAGAAGTGTAATTTTTGAAACAACACTGCTGTTTTATAGATAGTTGTTACAAGATCCACTAGCATCAGATAGAATGAAACCTATGTGTCATTGAGAACATTTCTCTAGCTGTGGGTAGATCTTCAGCACGTAGTTTGTGAGCAGTCTGCGTGTTCAGTCTTTGTGCATGACCTCTCCCCACAGTAAAACAGCTATTAAGTTACCTTTTCTGACATCAAAATTAATACTGAATTAACTTGTGTAACACACTTCACTCAGTACAAAACCTCCTCTATATAAAAATGATACTGTGCTGATACCGACCTCAATTACAAACACAATGACTGTAAGACTGATGAGAGCATTGTAAGAGTGAGGTTTTTTTTCAGATCTCATTAAATATAACCTTGCTTCTGGGGAAATGGAAATTGGCAGAATGCACCCAGTGACAGTAAATTGTCTCTTATAGAGAGCCTGTCAGATCCAAACATTTTGTTCCTTCTTAACCTGAGATGCAAATTCCAAAGAGTACTTTTTAGTTATTGTAAGTTTCACCATCTAATTGCACATACACAAACAGACATGAAGAGAGGGTCGAAGGCTCATCCAGAGAATGCTTGTAGGCTGAAGAACAACCAAATCTTCTACAATTAACTTTACAAAGAAAATTTTAAAATTAAAATTGACCAGAAGGGAAATGATTTGATCAGGGAATGGCCACAACAGGATTTGACTGTACAATGTCTACCCTAGACCTGATTTAAAAACATGCTGAAAAGTAGGAGCAAACAAACAAAGCCCAATCTGAAATACCCAATGTAAAATCTGGTATGGGTGTGTATGGAACCACCTGTTTCTCAGTTTCAACAAGTTGGAACCTTGACGAAACTGCAGAGTGAGAGTTCAGGGCCCATACAACTCCCGACTTTGGGCCAGTTTGGTCTGGTTTGACTTTTTGTTCGTACCTCCCTAATAAAAAACTAGCTATGTAAAATTTAGAAAATAGAAACCGTTTTTCTTTTGCTTCCAGCTAATAGTTTGAACTGTATTGGGTAATGTGCAGTAATACATTAAAAACATGGTTGTTGAGTTCACAGTCAGCCGTCAGCAAACCTTAGCACTAGTCACACCTGACAACTTCTATTCACTGATATGTTAATATGAGATGATCACATTGGCAGCTATAAAAATGATATGAGAACTTTTCTTTCAATTTAACGCACAGCGAACAAACAAATGATAAATATACATCTAATAGTCTGTTGCGGAACAGTACATATAATAGGGAAGAAGGTGGCTATAGTCTATAACATTATATAATCCTGATTGCCTTCAGCCTTACGTTCAATCATCGTCGATTGCTTCTGTCTTGATCTCGCTTCCACCCTGGCCGGCCAAAGCTAGGACCGAATGATTGACAGCTGCCATTTCGACAGCCAATGAGATGGGGTCGTGCTGATGGTCACTATGGCAAGTATTTTCATCCTATGGAGGGGAGGAGGGGGGAAACAAAAACTGCCATATAAGTAGCACTGGATTTAACAAAAATCAAACATAATGTTACAGGTCAGTATTGAAATATGTTGTGTGTCAGTCTCTACAGAGGTACAGGTGTGCCAGCAGTCTAACTTGCACAGCCACTCACCTATGAGAAAGTCTATCCAAGATATCCACAAAAAACGAGGTTTCCCAAACATATATTTTATAATAATAATTTCATACTAGTTCCCATCATTAAAGAGGATAGTTTTAACTGTGAATATTCTCTCAAAATCCTTTAACATTCTGGTCTGATATAACCATGTTGCACCCATTGTAGTCAGGTGTTAGAATTATCAACAGTGAGAATTTAGGTTGTCATAAAATTTCCCTGGGTATTTACTTAAAGTTTCTGATTTGAATACATTTGTTTTAAAAACAGAAAGTAATTACAGAAAATATGTCAACCACCATTTCCAGCCAGCTTTTTTTCTAAATCTCACTCGAGGTATCCTCTCGGGACTGGAATGAATGCCTCTATGAAGCACCTTCGGATGATTTTCTATGTTAAAAGCAAGTTGTTGTTCGAGACAAAGGCTTCTTTATTTTACGTAAGCCAATCAAACAATAAATATGCTTTTTTATATATAAAGAATGAACCGTGAGGCACCATTATTACAAATCTAATCCATCATTCACAGACCACCTTATTCACCAAGCACAGTACTACAAACACGGTTTCTAATGAGTACTCGGGGGTGGGTTATAAGATTGTAAACTAATCTTGCAGATTTGGACAACACATCCTCAGTTTACGAGATACTGTGTCTGTGGTGTTGTTTTATTCCCTGAAAACTGGCTTTGAATTGCTGTGCTTTGAAGGGAGGTAAACATAAGGGTATACTTGCTAAAAAATTTTTGAGGATGTAACAAACAGGGTGGATAAAGGGGAACCAGTGGAAGTGGTGTATTTGGACTTCCAGAAGGCATTTGACAAGGTGCCACATAAAAGGTTACTGCACAAGATAAAAGATCACAGGGTTGGGGGTAATATATTAGCATGAATAAAGAATTGGCTAACAAATAGAAAACAGAGAGGAGGGATAAATGGTTCATTCTCGGGTTGGCAATCAGTAACCAGTGGGGTGCCGCAGGGATCAGTGCTGGGACCCCAACTATTTTCAATCTATGGCGGAAGGGATTGATTGTAACGTAGCCAAGTTTGCCGACGATACAAAGATGGGAGGAAAAACAATGTGTGAGGAGGACACAAAAAATCAGCAAAAGGACATAGACAGGCTAAGTGAGTGGGCAAAAATTTGGCAGATGGAGTATAATGTTGGAAAGTGTGAGGGAGAAAAAAAATCAAAGAGCAAGTTATTATTTAACTGGAGAAAGATTGCAAAGTGCTGCAGTACAGCAGGACCTGGGGGTACTTGTGCATGAAACACAAAAGGTTAGTATGCAGGTACAGCAAGTGATCTGGAAGGCCAATGGAATCTTGGCCTTTATTGCAAAAGGGATGGAGTATAAAAGCAGGGAAGTTTTGCTACAGTTATACAAGGTATTGGTGAGGCCGCACCTGGAATACTGCGTGCAGTTTTCGTTTCCATATTTACGAAAGGATATACTTGCTTTGGAAGCAGTTCAGAGAAGATTCACAAGGTTGATTCCAGAGATGAGGGGGCTGACTTATGAGGAAAGGTTGAGTAGGTTGGGCCTCTACTCATTGGAATTCAGAAGAATGAGAGGTGATCTTATCGAAATGTATAAGATTATGAGGGGGCTTGACAAGGTGGATGCAAAGAGGTTGTTTCCGTTGATAGAGGAGTCTAGAACTAGAGGGCATAATCTTAGAATAAGGGGCCACCCATTTAAAACTGAGATGAGGAGAAATTTCTTCTCTGAGGGTTGTGGATCTGTGGAATTTGCTGCCTCAGAGAGTTGTGGAAGCTGGGACATTGAATAAATTTAAGACAGAAATAGACAGTTTCTTAAACAATAAGGAAATAAGGGGTTATGGGGAGCGGGTAGGGAAGCGGACCTGAGTCCATGATTGGATCAGCCATGATCGTATTAAATGGCAGAGGGGCTGTACGGCCTTCTCCTGCTCCTATTTCTTATGTTCTTATACTCAGCTCTCATCACTCTGGAAAGTTCTTCCTCTTGCTCCAAATTTTCTCTCTCCTTTCTGAAGATGCTGACTCTTGCTGAGGGATGGGTCCTTAGAGGCTGGTTGCCCTCCAGTAAGTTGCCAAACTGGTTATTCTTCATGTTCAACCCTAGACTTTGAGTGCCACGAGGCTTTCCAGTCAAGCCCAATCTTTTCATTGATCTGATGGTCTTACTCGCATACTTTCCAATAAGGTTTCCAAGATAGCAATGAGTAGAAACCTTGGCTACTGCCCCCTTCTCCTCTCCTAGTTTTCTGCTCCTTTTGAGCAAGGGAGCTGATTTTCAGATGCAACTGTTGCTCCAGAGAAGATTACAGACCTAGAATTGAAGCTGGGAACCTCCGCTCTGTATAATTTAGTGCTACACTGGAGAGTGCTATTTGGTAGCTTCTTTAAAAACATTCCTTTCACACTGATGCTTGTTTTTTGCTGCTTTAACACAACTGTAACCTGAATAAACATCTCCCCTGGATTGATAGTGAGCCTTATTCACACTGTATATTTTGGTGATTGTGAAATCTGGACAAGATAGCAGAAGAACTACTCTGCTTGAAATGTTAACCACATATTTTTAATTGCCAAGTGATTGATTGCAAAAAGCTCAATTCTAGTTAGAATCATGGAATTTGCAGCCCATCAGGCTGTTGGTCATCGTGTCTGTGGCAGCTCTTCAACTGGAACGATCCTCTCTAATTCTAATTTTTCACTAATTCAGGAGTGCCATTACTTTAATAGCAGACTTATATTTTATTAATATTAGTTTAAACAGTTTTTTTTCATTTAAATCAGATTGAAGGTTAGCATTTCATTTGCCTTCGATCTCAAAATGCAGTCTTGTGTTGCAGAAGAATCTCACTGCTGAGTACACAGTAGTAACTGGTCATGTGGGGACTACGCAGTAAAATCTCCACATCCAGTGATTGCTGAACCATCCTTTCTGAAACCCAGCCTTGTGGACTGAAATTAAGTACCTTAACCCTTAGACTGCCAACAACTCCTGGAAAATAAACTGTCCCTGGGCTGGCCACTGTGATGAAGAAACAAATAGTATTGCAGTAATAAACACACTCCAGCATCAGCAGTTTGCTACTTCAATATTAATCTCAAACTATAAAAATAACCATTCAAAATATAATTTTGGTTAGAAATCACTATCTTCCCTTTTCTCTCCATTCTCCTTTCTTCACATTCTTTTTTTATTTTATTGAAAATCTAATCTAAGCAACTAAAACCCTTTAAATCTCGCAATAACAATAAAACATATTTTTTTTGTTTCCCATTCTGACTCTCACCATGAATTTATGAGGCCTTTAATTGACTGAAAACTGACATTAAAAAGGTCAGTTTTCAGCCAATCCAGTGCCAAACTGTGATAGTTAACCTGGCTGTGTCATCGATGTGGTCAATCAGCTGAATCTTTTAGGAGTAACACCTCAAATCAGGGGCAGCTGCCACTGGACGAGTAAACTCATTGTTTTATGGCACCCGCCGTGTTAACTGATCCACCGTGCAATCAGGATTCGGTGCAGTCAAAAATGCAATTTTAAATACAGTTAAGGGAATGAACGGGGAGGTGCGAATCAGGTTCGAGGTTGCAGTCTATTGTTAATCAATAGATCTGTGGACACATTAATCAGCAGTTGCTGGATTCAGATGCAGGTTCTAATTGCTTCAATTAGAAACTTGTTGTTTAATGAAACCATGGCTGATTACTGAAAATGACCAGGGTCAGTTTTAATGCAGTTTTTATATGCTAGTGTATTTCAAGAATATATTGTTTTGTATTTACCACTGATTTAAGCAAGACTCAACCACGCCAGAGCATCTACAGCATCCCCCTTTGGAGGAGGGGCACATTAAACAAAAAAAGGATGGTATTTCCAAATTAAAATCAATATCAAGTAATTCAAATGACAATCATTAAATCCAAATTGATGAGATGGTCAGTCCCATGTGGCGTCCACTGGTTGCTGAAGATTCCAAGGATGCAAGGTCAGATGTTTCTAACTTGTTTTCTCAGTCTGCCAAAGGCTTATAAAGTCAGTGCTCTTCAACACAAAGACTGACTTTTAAAAATCCTAAACAGTGTCACTAAGTTTTTTTCAACCAACTGCTCTTTTGACAAATTCATGTCAAATTATTGAATCCACATTGGGTAACTGCTTCAATTCATTCATAAATAATACAAAAGAACCAAAAACAATGTGAAAACTGACATTCAAAAAGTATTCAGAATATTGTTACACACATACATGATACACCAGGTCTGAGTTATTTCAAGGCCTTAATTACTCAACAAGCAACCTGTGAGTTGGCACTCCTCTCCTCGAAATGGCGTATATCAAATGTTGGTGTCAATGAGGAGCTAATCACACACGGTGTTAGTGATTCAGCTGCACAAATTGAATTTATTGGAGTAAAAAGAAAGCTTTGTATTTACACAGCGCAGTGAAGCAACGCTAAACAGAATTTAATGCTACTTGATTAGTAAAATTGTGGAATTTCAGTTTTGCTAGTTAGCTTTATAGAATCATAGAAATTTACAGTTCGGAAGGGGGTCATTTTGGCCCATTGTGTCTGCCTAATCCCAATTTCCAGCTCTTGCTCTGTCGCCTTGTAGGTTACGGCACTTTAAGTGAACATCCAAGTATTTTTTTAAATACTGTACTTTTGTTTAAAAAAAAAGATGGACATGCCTACTATGTCCAAATTATCTCAAAAGTTTGCAATAAAAATGTTCTTAGTTCCTCCTTCAACAAGTCCCTCTTCCCTCATTGCCATGTCACAAGTGCCAGCAACTACTTGAACTGTGATTCCTTCATGGCTTTAATGAGCAGCATGAGGTTGCCTTTAAGAACAACATAGTGAAGACCTGCACAAATCATGTGGACACCCACCGTCAAATGAATAATTTAGACTTGACCTTAAATAGTCTATAGTGACTAATGGTTGTTAGATGGCATAGACTAGCAGTTTATAATTAACTCTGAGTTTATAACATATATATTTATTCAACACACCTGTTTTAGACAGAGAAAAAAAAGATTTAAAGAAGTAACTTTTGTCGTTCTAACCTCTAATAGTCGTGACTCACTTGCTCACAGTAGTCATTGCCCTCAATGTCGTCACTATTGGAATGTCCACCAGGACTCTGCACGTCGATCCCATGACTCTCCAGGATTGCTGCTTCTTTGAAAAGAAGATTGATCAGAAACTAACTAAACTTAAACAACCTACATCGTGTACATTTCAAAAGTAAGCCCAATTCTGTTCACACAAGTATGCTTTGCTGCAGAAGTCATTAAATAGCAATCATGAGTAGAAGTACAAGATAATGTTCTCCTCCCTATCCCAAGGGTATTGAGACCAACCACTGTGCCCTTACTGTCACCTTGGCTGAAATTAGGTAAGTGCAAACTGAACATGGAACCTTCTAATCAGTATGCCTTTACCAACTGAGCTATCGGGGGTGGGGCCCTTGGTTCTATTTATAATCTCTTTAATTTAAGAACAAATACATTCAGTATTTATTTATTTATTTAAAAAGGTTTACAAAAATTAGGCGTACTGCCAAGCAAAAACACTTTCTGCCACGTGGTCACTTTTGGCAGGATAGAGTCGGCTACAGACAGAATGGCATCAGTTCTACTCCACATTTGGTCAATGTAGCTGTGTTTTCAGCACTGTGAGCTGAATGTCTAATTCTTGCCCTGCCACAGTGTGGTGTTTCATCTAGAGGTCAGTGGAGAGCTTCTGGAAGTAGCTGAGGCCAGAGACTGAATTGCAAACAAGTTGATATTCAAATCCACAACTGTTTAGTGTGAAGCTGTAAATTTTAAAAAAAAAATCATACCTGCAGAGGTTTCAATAGGTACAAAAAACACTTAAAAACTAAAAGCCTTACCTATATTTGCTCTTCTCTTCATCTCCTTCCGACGATTAGCAAACCAGTTATACACTTTCAGAGGGGTAACTCGCTCAAACTCTGATAGCTTTTTACCTTTGTGAATAAAGAAAATACAGAAACTGTTAATAAACTTAAAAATATTTCACCATACATTTATGCAAATGTAGTACAATAAGTATCTGGTACCACCATTTTTAATACATATTTAGTATCTGCAACATGGAAAAATTGATTACAGTGAGGCCTCTCTTAATTGTGCTGTTGTATTAGCTCCAGGAAGCCGACAAAAGCAGCCCATACTGACTTGCTGGACCCTTTTAAAAAAATATATACATATCGTTTTTAAAATTCCCCCTCCCTCCCTGAAAGAAATGCTCCTGTCTTTGTTCTGTATTTCTCAGCAATAGCCTGGCTGAGATCAGCAACTTGCCATGTAGAAATACCAAGATGCAGCCTACTGCTCCATAGCACAGCATGCTTGAGCACCAGCACACCATGGCACCTTGGCATGAATACTTTCAGAAAACACAAGTGCACACTATCCAAACAGATGTGCTAATCTAATCTTCCACTCTAATATTTTAACCTGCTGTTGGCCAATTTTCCCATCTTCAACGCCCGAACACAGTACAGGCCAAGAGTTTTTCATTTTCTTCCAAGCAAATAAAACCATTTTTCATGCACCTCATAACCAACCATGCCTGACCCTTGTACATTTAAAGTTGATTCACAACTGTCAGGTTGGACCGGATACTCTTATAAGACAGGAGAATTAACTAAGCTCCTTCTTCAGTGATAGAAAGTTCTCTGTTATTTGAGCAGGACAAGAATTCATGAAAGTTGCCAACATTTATTTTTTTTTAAATAGAGGCTTGACTTGCAGCAGAAATTCACCAATTTGAGACACCAGCCTGTAATCTATTGGGGAATAGAGGATGGCAGCTTGATTGAAAGTCTTGGCCAGTCTTTCCTGTTCTTAATTTCCCCAATAAAGTAGATTTTAAATGGCTGCCCACTTTTAATTCCATAATCATTGGATTCTATAATATTTGTGTTTGAGAATGTACATTTTTTGGAGCAAAGGGGAAGCTTAAAAATACTCAAAAGGGTTAAAGAACTGCAGCTTTAGTGGTGGGAGTTCACTGCTTTTTGTGTAAAGGTTTCATAGATTAAGATACTAGCTGCTTAGTAATAACCCATGGATCTAACAACATTTTTTCCCAACATGCTCATTTCATAACTTTTCCAACAAACAATCTGTGTACCCCATTTGCAGAGTTTGAAACTTAAATATTATACAACTGATTAAATATTGTACAACAGGCACTGCTGCACTAGCCACATTTTCACTAATAAGGAATACTGTTGTATACTTTAACAGTGTTTCCAACATCTAATGACAGAAATCAGGTACAGGTGCAGCTTCAAGAATCCGGAACCCTCGGGACCGACCGGGCCGGACAATCCACGATAACATCCATCTGGTCCGGGACCTCATCCATTGTTCCCAGGAGGCTGGTCTGTCGGTCGCCTTCCTATCCCTCGACCAAGAGAAGGCGTTCGACAGGGTGGATCACGACTATCTGCTCGGAACTCTGCGCGCTTTCGGGTTCGGGACGCATTTCGTCGCCCGGATCCGACTTTTGTACGCCGCCGCGGAGTGTCTGATTAAGGTTAAAGGGTCCTTGACGGCGCCCCTTCGCTTTAGGAGAGGGGTGTGCCAGGGATGCCCCATGTCCGGCCAGTTATACGCCGTTTGCGTGGAGCCTTTCCTGCGCCTCTTGCGGACGAGGTTGACGGGACTGGCTCTGCAAAGGCCGGGCGTGGAGGTCGTCCTCTCGGCTTACGCCGATGACGTGCTCCTCGTGGTAGAGGATCCCGCTGACCTGCGGAGGATGCGTGAGTGCCAGGAGATTTACTCGACCGCGTCCTCCGCCAGGATCAACTGGGAGAAATGTTCCGGACTCCTGGTGGGTCAGTGGCGGGTGGACTCCCTGCCGGAGGAGCTCAGGCCTTTTGCCTGGAGCACGACCCATCTCCTCTATCTGGGAGTCTATCTTAGCCCCGACGAGGGAGCCTGGCCGGCGAACTGGCAGGAGCTGGAGACCAAGGTCACCGCTCGCCTAGGGCGCTGGACAGGACTGCTCCGAGTGCTGTCCTACAGGGGTCGAGCGCTAGTCATAAACCAGCTGGTGGCCGCAATGTTGTGGTACCGGCTGGTCACTTTGACCCCTCCCCCTGCGTTTGTCGCCAAGATACAGAAGAAGCTGGTGGACTTCTTCTGGAACAACAGGAAGCACTGGGTCTCTGCCGCGGTCTTGAGTCTCCCGCTTGAGGAGGGTGGTCAGTCGTTGGTGTGCGTCAGCGCCCAGCTCGCGACTTTCCGTCTTCAGACCCTGCAGAGATACCTTTACGTCGAGCCCCCTCCTAGGTGGTGCGCTCTGGCGAGGTATTTCTTCCGCCAGCAGCGCGACCTCAATTATGACACGCAGCTCCTGTTTGTGAACTTGGGGGGTGCCAGGACCGCCCTCCGGGAGCTGCCTGTCTTTTACAGGAACTCATCAGGGTCTGGAACAAAGTCTCCACCAAGCACAGCTCTCCGCCGGCTGGAGTGGCGGCCGTCCTGCAGGAACCGCTGCTCGGGAATCCGTACGGCCGAGGTTTTATGTGGCGGTCGGAAGAGAGGGCTGTGGCTGGTGAGGTGACCAGGGTCAGGGACCTGCTCGATGGCGGAGGAGCGGGCTGGATGGCGCCAGACACGCTGGCGCGGCGCCTAAATTCTGCCAACGTCCGCCACGCGGCCGATGCCATCGAGTCGCTAAAAACAGCTCTGGGCCCTGACTCCGTTAGGTGCATCGAGGAGGCTCAAGCACGTGGGGAGATCCCGTCCGAACTGACCCCCGTCCGGACGGAATTCCTCATCGGCGCCAAACCCCGGAACCTCCCTCGGGGGCCGGCGCCTCACAACTTGAGCCGCCTCGGGGAAATCCCCTCCGTGCCTTTCAGTTCCGCGTGGAGGGGTTTCCTGTACGGGCTGCTCCTGCACACACCCTTCAACTTTGCCATCCTCGCCGGCCGTCCGGACACGCCATGGCGTACCATCTTGCCGTCCGGAGGAGGCGGGGGTCCCCGATGGAGGGCACTCTACGCAGGGGTTCTCCCACTATTCATCGGGGACTTGGCCTGGAGGGTGGTGCACGGAGCAGTGCTGTGCAACAAATTTTTAAGCCGGTTCACGGACTCCCAGGCCGCCTGCAATTTCTGCGGTCTGGAAGAGTCCGTGTTCCATGTTTTTATGGAATGCACAAGGTTGCAGCCCCTGTTTTATTATTTGAAGGGGCTGCTCCTGAAATTCTGGCTGCACTTCAGTCCTACTCTCCTGATCTTTGGGCACCCTGTACGGAGGGGAGCGGGTAGGTCCGAAGGCCTCCTCGTAGGACTGCTCCTGGGCACGGCCAAGGGTGCCATCAGCCGGTCCAGGCAGCGGGCGGTCGAGGGGGTCGTTCAACCTGACTGCCTGCCTCTCTTCCGCTCTTACATCCGGTCCAGGGTGTCCTTGGAGATGGAGCACGCGGTGTCCACCGGTACGCTCGCGGCCTTCCGCGAGAGGTGGGCACCGGAGGGACTGGAGTGCATCATCACGCCCGGCAACCAAATTTTAATTTGATTTTACGTTTTAAAGTTTAATTTGTTTTAATTGCCGGTGCTTTTAGTGTCGCCCTCCCCTTTTATAGGGGGCACTGGAAAAATTTTTATTTTAGCGCCCCAAAAAAAAAACCAAAAAAAGAAAAACACAAAAAAACCCTCGGGACCGAGGCCGTTCTGGATTCCAGGCTTTTCCGGACATTCGATTGTCTTTCTCTGACGTCATGAATCCGGAAACATCCGAGTCCAGGTTCGGGTATTTCCGGATTTCGGAATGTCGGCGGGGGGGCGGTGGGAGGAAGGGGGCAGGGGGCCCGAGGACAGAGGGCCGGGGCCCCACCATAGAGGAGGTGTCCGGGTGGGCCCCGCACAGTGAAGGTGCTGTCTGGGCGGGCCCCGCCGTGGAGGATCTGTCTGGGCGGGCCCCGCCGTGGAGAAGCTGTCTGGGCGGGCCCCGCCGTGGAGAAGCTGTCTGGGCGGGCCCCGCCGTGGAGGAGCTGTCTGGGCGGGCCCCGCCGTGGAGAAGCTGTCTGGGCGGGCCCCGCCGTGGAGGATCTGTCTGGGCGGGCCCCGCCGTGGAGAAGCTGTCTGGGCGGGCCCCGCCGTGGAGGAGCTGTCTGGGCGGGCCCCGCCGTGGAGGAGCTGTCTGGGCGGGCCCCGCACAGTGAAGGTGCTGTCTGGGTGGCCTCCGCCGTGGAGGAGCTGTCCAGGTGGGCCCCGCAAAGTGAAGGTGCTGTCTGGGCAGGCCCCGCCGTGGAGGAGCTGTCCGGGTGGGCCCCGCACAGTGAAGGTGCTGTCTGGGCGGGCCCCGCCATGGAGGAGCTGTCTGGGCGGGCCCCGCCATGGAGGAGCTGTCCGGGTGGGCCCCACCACCGAGAAGGTGTTCGGGCGGGCCAGCGGCGAGGCTGCGAGGTATGGGCAGCAGCAGCGAGCGGGGTGAAGCCCGAGGTCAGGCAGCGGGGTGAGGCCAGAGGTCGGCATGCCTGGATTACGGAACATTTTACGGATTCTGGATGACCCTGCCACCGATCAGTCCGGAACATTCCGGAACTCCGGATTTTCAACGCTGCACCTGTACTTCAAGAATCATTGTCACGGATTTCTTGCTTTTACAATAAAGATCCAAACCATTAATGATTCCAGGCATTGCTTACCTGGTTTCTGTATGACTGTATTGCAGGCGTTTGCAATTTCCTCGCGCTTTGCCTCATCTGGATACTGATTTTCACCAAAATAACTAAGGCATTGAAATCAAATAAAGTTCATACTTAGTATTTAAACCACTGCGATATAACAATATTTTAAGTCACTCGTGTGTAAAATCGGGTTACACATTAACTTTAAAGGTTAGGTAGTATCAACTGGACATGAAGCTGTGAGCTAAGGCTCAACCCATGATCAGTGCAGTCACCAGCTGGGACGTAAATTGAGTTCCCATCTGGCTGTCCTGGTAAATACGAGTTCTGAGGCACGAATGATATACAGTAAAAAATGACCATGGTATTCTGACCAGCATTTCTCTGGAAACCCTCCTTCAGGCTCCAATGCAAATATGGTTTGCTGTTTCATAGGGATGCTCTGATTATTTATCTTCAACTGTATAAAGTGATAGAATCTCATTACAAAAAGGCCAACTGGTTGCCGAGCCAAAAGGATTGGTGTTAGCAAGGCGTCATGGAAGCCAGTACGTCAGTCAGACAAATGGTGCATATAGCTGCCACGTTGGTCATTTCGAGTTAGACTTTGGTGGTCAGTTGTACTATTTTATAGTCTCTCCCTCTGCATTTCCCCTTTAGCTCTCCTCTCTTGGTGGTAAGCGCCACATGCTGTTGCATGATTCCATGGGTAGTACCAGCCCTTCAATACCTCATTTCACTTGCTGTTCTATATGGAAATCTGGACAAGAGCCGGTGAAGGCAACCATAACTAAGTCCATGCCTATATTCACTCTAGTTCCAAATATGCAATCTTGTACCAGGGCTCGCTGGTTGCCAGTTGGGAGCTATTTTCCCTTCACCTCCAGCCCACCCCAATCTAGGAACACAAACTAAATGTGCACTGAGGTAAACAAGTCTTTGGAATGCACACTACCCCTCCTCCTACCAACCTTTCCATGACAGACAGGCACTCTTTGCGCCAGGTAAATCTACTTCCTCTTCGGAGACGAAAGTTTCCAGTCACCGGGCTGACATTTGACCGCCACTCCGGGTCCTCTGTTGTTGTGGTTGAAACGGGCCTCATACTTAAAGTAGCACCTAAACAGGTAAAAATATAAACTGTATTGATAGAGGGTAATGCTCATATTGGTTTTATTAGAAAATTATTTGTTTTTATCATTGAGCTATGCATTAAACTCAAGTCCTAACTCTGCATATTATTTCAAACATTGTCTATATGGGTGGGAGATAGTTAAATTAGATGTAGGGAAAAATTGGAAAGCCGAATCCATGGAGGAAGATGTAATGCAAAATAAACTGTGTTTACAGGTAAACAACAGTACTGATTCAGGTGAAATGCAAGGCTCCTACATATTTTTTCTTTTAAAAATCAATAGTATGCTTGTCTCCGATTGTCAAGCAGGAAGTGATTTTGTTTACACAATTATGGAAATACAGTTGCTTTGTATTTTTATGTGAGACTACGCTCTCTAAGTGGATGCATCTGTTTCCTATGTTTCACCCGCTGTTGCTGTCTCAATAGTCTGAGATAACACTGATTGACGAATGAAGGTCTTTGCAGTGTGCCGCTTGTGCAGGGCATTTAAGGGTTATTTCCACACTCCTATGCTCCCAGTAGAGAAACTAGTTTGAAGGAGCACAGGCCAGAGATAGCCCCAATTCTCCAATCTGCACAGAGAGCATAGCTCCCTGCTGAGAGTGCGAGTCATAGCATTAGTACACAACATACAGGTAGTCTTTTTCATGTTAATACAGGTATTTTCCTTGTGGTGGTAGAATGGGACAGATTTTCAGCTGCCAGGCTGAGCAAGCTGTGATTCTGTCCTACATGTATTCAGGATGAGCTCTCAGCACTACGTGCACCTTGCATTGGGAGTCCAACACTGTGCAGAAGGGATATCCTGTAGAGCTGTAGTGGTTCACTCACTGCAGGTGCTTTAAAGAGGCAAAAAAAACTCAGTAAAATGGTGAATCCCCCTAACCACTGCTTCGTTTCAAATAATGTTAATGGGAAGAAGCAGGAAGGAGCGGGACAACACCAGAAAGTGAAGAATATTGAAACAGGAGTAGGTCATTCAACCTCTCGAGCCTGTTCGGCCATTCAGTTAGATCATGGCTGCTATATACCTCGATTCCATTTACCTGCCTTTGCTACACATCCCTTGATATCCTTACCGCACGGAAATCTATCAATCTGTCTTGAAAACTGCAATTGACCTAGCATCCACAGGCCTTTAGAGAAAAGAGTTCTAGATTTCCCACTAACCTTTGTCTGCATCCTGATTTCACTCCTAAATGGCCTAGCTCTAAATTTAAGATTATGCCCCCTTGTTCTGGAATCTCCCCCCCTCCCCCCCCCCCCCCCCAAGAGAAATAGTTCATCTGTCTCTACCCTATCAAATCCCTTTATCATTTTAAAGATGCCAGTACGATCACTTCTCAACCTAAACTCTTCTAAACTCAAGCAAATATAAACCAAGTTTACACAACCCATCCTCACAATTTAACCCTTCCATGGCCAATATATTTTTCTTAAGGTGTTGGCCTTTTTGATTGCTTTTTGTACCTGTATATTAACTTTTAATGATCTGTGTTCATGGTCAACTAAATCTGTTTGCCCCTCCTCTCTTACCATTAAGAAAAGATTTTGATTTGTCTTTCTTGAATCCAAAGTGGATGGCCTCACACATGCCCATATTGATCTTTATCTGCCACAGTTTTGCCCACTCACTTAGTCTGTCTATGTCCATCCCATCTACACAACTTACTGTGCTCCTAACTTAGAGTCATCTGCAGACTTGGATCTACAACTCACTATTCCCTCATCTGTCAATATATATGGTTGAAAAGCTGAAACCCTAGTACAGATATCTGGGGAACACCACTCGTCACATCCCGCCAATCAGAGAACACTCTCTACTCCTACTTCCCAATCAATTACCCACCATTGTCATAAGGTTACCTTGAACTCCGTGCACTTTCAATTTTGCTAATAATCTCATGTGAAATCTTATCAACCATATATATGGACAGATGAGGGGATAGCGAGTTGTAGATCCAAGTCTGCAGATGACACTAAGTTAGGAGCACAGTAAGTTGTGTAGATGGAATGGACATTGACAGACTAAGTGAGTGGGCAAAACTGTGGCAGATAAAGATCAATATGGGCATGTATGAGGTCATCCACTTTGGATTTGAGAAAGTCCAGATAGACAACATCCATAGACACTCCCCTATCTACCGCACTAGTGACCTCCTCAATAAATTCAACGAGATTAGTCAGACATGACCTATTTTTCACAAATCCATGCACACTCTCTTTGATTAGCTCATACTTGTCCAAGTGCTCAGTCACGCTGTTTCGGACGATAGATTCCAGGAACTTCAACACAAATGGAGTAATATTTGCAATTTTCCAATGCAAAGGCACAATTCCTAAATCTAGAGAGCTTTGGAAAAAGTACAATGGATACATCTGCAATTTCCTCACCTCCTGCTTTTAATACCCTACGATGTAAACCATCAGGTGCATGGAGATTTGTCAGTCTTAAGTACCATTATTTTCTCCATTAGCATTTAAAAAAAAACTTATATTAAAGTCATTAAGTTCCTCTCCTTGACTTATTTTTAGATATCCTTGTTCTGCTGGTATTTTGTCCTCTTCCTCCACTATGAAAATGGGTACAAGTACTCATTTAACAAGTCTACCATTTCCTTATTGTTCATTATAGTCTCACCTGCATCTGTCTTTAATAATGGACCCATATTCCCATTTACCACTTTCTTTCTCATAATATATTTATAGAAACATAGTCAGCTCCTGCAATCATGCTCACTTCTCAGTGCCCACTATCAAAATAATCCAAATGCCTTATCCATTGAGGTGTTGTTCCTGCAAGGCAGAGCTGGGACAAGGAGAGGAACAGTGAATCAAATCCTGCCCATCCTCTGTCATTTGTATATGGCAAGGGGGTAAGTGGTGGGTGAAGCACTATACATACCTGAGGGGCGAGGGAGAAAGAGGTGGAGGAAAATTCTGGCATCCAATTTTAGGGATGGGATATTAGCAAATCCTTCCTCATTTGACCACTGCCTCTCGTGAAGATGGTATGCAAGGAATGTTGGATTGCGGAGGTATGATTTGAGGAGGAAAAGATGGTCATTTGCTATACCGATAAATTCAGTGTTGTGAGGGACCATTTAGTACAGAATTATAGTCTAATTGCTGCTAATATTGCCTCTGTCTGTTCTAAGTTTGCTGATATTTCTATTGAACTGTGCCTGCTTTGTTGTATTTCATTTACAGAATGCCACCTGGGTATGGAATTTATCACAAGGCTCCTAATCTAGATGCACTAAGGCCAATCGTGGTACCTGTACCACTTTTCTACTTTATTTTATTGTGTGTTGTTTAATATTTAAACAGCGAGTAGTGATGACTTCAAAAGAATTGGCTCGGTGGAGTTACTGAGGAGCCTGATCAACACATTCTGTTTCAGAGGAAATTGGTTGAAATACTCTGCTTAAAGCAGAGTTAAGTGTTGATTTTAATTCTGCTCCCAAACACTGACATGCTCATTTGTTCCTTCAGGCTAAGAATTATTTGTCATCAGTACTTGATGTTTATTGTAAGCTCAACAAGAAAAATTGAAGTTTTATTTTAACAGTACTTGACTTTGACTCTTTAACTCCACAGAATCCTAATCAGAACATTGCTCACCTGGACTATTTTTCTCTAGAAGATACCATCTATAAAATGCCCTCTTCTTGGGTTCACTCATATCAAGACCTTGCTGCAACAGCCACTGGGATATATAGCTTTGGCTAATACCTGCATTCAAGAAAATACACAAGTTATTAGGGATTTCAGAATAAATAAGTGAAGCTAACAAGGTTAATATTTCAATTTCTTTCCTTGTAAAATGTACATAAAATGTTGCTCCTGGGTACCAAAACTCTTTGCAGCTCACACTGTAAATAACACTATCGAAGCTTATAGCTCAGAAGGATGCCATTAACTTTAATGCGTCTGTGCCAGATCTTTGCCAGGGCAACCCAAAACTAGCCCTGCTGCTCTGCTCTCTCTCGCTTCATAGCCCTGTATTTATCCAATTTCCCCATAAAAGATGCAATGATCTCTGCTTAATTAAACCCAATGGCAAAGCATTCCGTGCTCCAACATCCCGCTGCATAAAGACTGACACTTAACTGCACTTTAATAAATGTCCATCTGCCCAGTTAGCCCCTTAACAGTACTGCAGGTATTTTCCTGACTGGCAGGTGGCTGCATTCTCAACGCCAACCCCATACACCACTTCATCCAAGAGTCCACTGACATGCCCCTATTTTAAAAAGCACTGTTGCATCCTATTCTCACTCTCCTATACAATGAATCCCACCCATTAAACATAGTAATAATAAACTGATCTAAGAGCACAAGTGAGGTTTACACAGCACACCTTCTCGATAGCACCTGATCAGTGTCTCAGTGCAAGGGTAGGCCATGCAATGCTGTTTAATACGCAGACATACAGGGAATGGAAAGAAGGGGAGGGGGACAAAGTAACAGTATAACGAGGCTAGAGAGAAGAATGAGGACAGGGGGAGGTGGGTGGTAAGAAAATAGAGCACAATTAAAGTGTTATCCTTTGGAAAAATGAAAACGTTTTCAGTGCTTGAATTCTGTCTTACTAGTCGAATTAATCAGTGGACACACTGTCCAGTTTCCCCCAATTATTAGAAACTTAGGATTCAAATCTGCTGCCGGACTATTTGGGTTAACTGAAGTCACACACTATTGCTTCCTTGAGGTTGCAACTTAGATTTTTGAAATTTGTTGGGTTAATGTCATGCACTGAGTAACCAATGTCGACTGCATTGTTTTTCCAAATGTCTTAATTTTTTTAATTCATTCATGGGATGTGGGTGTTGTTGGCAAGACCAACATTTATTGCCCATCCCTAATTGCCTTTGAGAAGGTGGTGGTGAGCCGCCTTCTTGAACCTCTGCAGTCCGTGTGGTGGAGGTACTCCCACAGTGCAGTTAGGTAGGGAGTTCCAGAATTTTGACCCAGCGACGATGAAGGAATGGCGATATATTTCCAAATCCCAGAATTCGAATCACTATCATCTAGGGATACAATGCAGTAAGCTGGGAAACCAACAATTTCTTTATATAGTGTTAAAAAACACTTTTGTAAACAGAATAGGGGTAGGGGAGGTGATGGAAGCAAGGGGGTAGTGCAAAGAGAAGGGATAACGGGGAAGGGATGGAGGAAGCAATGGGGAAAAAGGGGCAGGGAGGAAGCAAGAGCGACAGGGTGAGCAGGGTGTAGATGGGAAGGGGGGTACCGAGGGTTGCAGGCTGTATTTTCCTTGCATTCGTCACAGGAAAGTGTTACCTGCAATGCTGAGCAGCCCCTTGCCTCATCTCACCATACCATCCACCACCTCTCACCAGAAAGGAATGAAAAATAAGGCAGAAGAGGAGACAGAGAGTAAAGGCAACTGGAAGACAAGAGATAAGATAGACTGTATGCTCCAGCTTACCGTGAGCAACATCCAATGAGATCCACTAATATAGATACATTGAAGTCTCACACCTACTTTGTTGCCCACATTAACCCTTTAGCGGTCACATTTAAAAAATCTATATATTTTTTTAAAGTAGAAAGAAAGACAGTTATTTTGTGCTACTTTCATCTGATCTGGAGCCAGGAACTTACAAGCACCTGCTAATTTACAAACTACCACAGATCCACTAATAAGTATAAATAAAGTATATACCAGCAGTATTCGTGCTCATGTTTCTAATTTCTTAGAGACAGCTCAACAAGCTAGATGCTTTACATCAACTGGTAACAATGAACACATACCACCTCGCTGAACACCATACACACCCTCTTATTGGCTGAGCACAAAGGGCAACTGTTATTTCAAGCTGTGCTAATATCCATGGCCTATTTATAAAATTGTCAATGAAAGAGAAAAACTGAGGAAGTTCAATACAGGGGGTTCTATTCGAAATTGACAGCAGGATACCTTACCCCTAAGATAAGCAGTTAGGAGGTGAAATTCTGTTTGGGGGCAGTAACATTTGGGAGACTGGACATTTTGCGCCAGGCGTGGAAGTCCCGCCACGCTTGTAAAATTCGGGATACCACCCCAGATAGGCCACGTAGCACTGCCACGTAGGAGGGGCTCTTCCCTTCATTAAAGGGAAGGGCCCAAGCTGAAAACGCTGCAGGGATGAAACAGGTCTCCAAATATCCACCAGGGAGCGGAGGTGCCGTGCCAACAGCCGGAACTGAAGCAGAGTGCCGGGCTGATCGATCGCGTTCAGTACAGAGGGACCTGGGGGTCCTTGTGCATGAAATACAAAATAGTTAGTATGCAGGTACAGCAAGTAATCAGGAAGGCAAATGGAATGTTGGCCTTTATTGCAAGGGGGATAGAGTATAAAAGCAGAGAAGTCATGTTATAACTGTACAGGGTATTGGTGAGGCCACAGCTAGAGTACTGCGTACAGTTTTGGTCTCCGTATTTAAGGAAGGATATACTTGCTTGGAGGCTGTTCAGATAAGGTTCACTAGGTTGATTCTGGAGATGAGAGGGTTGACTTATGAAGATAGGTCGAATAGGTTGGGTCTATGCTCATTGGAGTTCAGAAGAATGAGAGGTGATCTTATTGAAACATATAAGATAATGAGAGAGCTGGACAAGTTGGATGCAAAGAGTATATTTCCACTTATAGGGGAAATTAAAACTAGGGGGCGTAGTCTCAGAATAAGGGGCCGCCCATTTAAAACTGAGATGAGGAGGAATTTCTTCTCTCAGAGGGTTGTAAATCTGTGAAATTCTCTGCCCCAGAGAGCTGTGGAGGCTGGGTCATTTGAATATATTTAAGGAGGAGATAGACAGATTTTTGAGCGATAAAGGAATAAAGGATTATGGGAAGCGGGCAGGGAAGTGAAACTGAGTCCATGATCAGATCAGCCATGATCTTATGAAATGGCGGAGCAGGCTCGAGGGGTCATAGAAACATAGAAAATAGGTGCAGGAGTAAGCCATTCGGCCCTTCGAGCCTGCATCACCGTTCAATATGATCATGGCTGATCATGCAACTTCAGTACCCCATTCCTGCTTTCTCTCCATACCCCTTGACCCCTTTAGCCGTAAGGGACACATCTAACTCCCTTTTTAACGAACTGGCCTCAACAACTTTCTGTGGTAGAGAATTCCACAGGTTCACAATTCTCTGAGTGAAGAAGTTTCTCCTCATCTCGGTCCTAAGTGGCTTACCCCTTATCCTTAGACTGTGACCCCTGGTTCTGGATTTCCCCAATATTGGGAACATTCTTCCTGCATCTAACCTGTCCAATCCCATCAGAATTTTATATGTTTCTATGAGATCCCCTCTCATTCTTCTAAATTCCAGTGAATATAAGCCTAGTCAATCCAGTCTTTCTTCATATGTCAGTCCTGTCATCCCAGGAATCAGTCTGGTGAACCTTCGCTGCCCTCCCTCAATAGCAAGAATGTCCTTCCTCATATTAGGAGACCAAAACTGTACACAATACTCAAGGTGTTGTCTCACCAAGACACTGCAGTAAAACCTCCCTGCTCCTATACTCAAATCCCCTCGTTATGATGGCCAACATGCCATTTGCCTTCTTCACCGCCTGCTGTACCTGCATGCCAACTTTCAATGATTCATGTACCATGACACCCAGGTCTCGTTGCACTTCCCCTTTTCCTAATCTGTCACCATTCAGTTAATATTCTGCCTTTCTGTTTTTGCCACCAAAGTGGATAACCTCACATTTATCTACATTATACTGCAGCTGTCATGCATTTGCCCACTCACCTAACCTGTCCAAGTCACCCTGCAGCCTCTTAGCATCCTCCTCACAGCTCACACTACCACCCAGCTTAGTGTCATCTGCAAACTTGGAAATATTACATTCAATTCCTTAATTCCTTCGTCTAAATCATTAATGTATATTGTAAATAGCTGGAGTACAGCACTGAACCTTGCGGTACCCCACTAGTCACTGCCTGCCATTCTGAAAAGGACCCATTTATTCCTACTCTTTGCTTCCTGTCTGCCAACCAGTTCTCTATCCACGTCAATACATTAACCCCAATACCATGTGCTTTAATTTTGCACACCAATCTCTTGTGTGGGACCTTGTCAAAAGCCTTTTGAAAGTCTAAATACACCACATCCACTGGCTCCCCCTTGTCCACTCTACTAGTTACATCCTCAAAAAATTCTAGAAGATTTGTCAAGCATGATTTCCCTTTCATAAATTCATGCTGACTTGGACCGATCCTGTCATTGCTTTCCAAATGCGCTGCTATTACATCTTTAATAATTGATTCCAATATTTTCTCCACTACCGATGTCAGGCTAACTGTCTATAATTCCCTGTTTTCGCTCTCCCTCCTTTTTTAAAAAGTGGGGTTACATTAGCTACCCTCCAATCCATAGGAACTGATCGATAGCCTACAGAATGTTGGAAAATGACCACCAATGCATCCGCTATTTCTAGGGCCACTTCCTTAAGTACTCTGGGATGCAGACTATCAGGCCCTGGGGTTTATCGGCCTTCAATCACATCAACTTCCCGAACACAATTTCCTGACTAAAAAGGATTTCCTTCAGTTCCTCCTTCTCGCTAGACCCTCGGTCCCCTAGTATTTCCGGAAAGTTATTTGTGTCTTCCTTAATGAAGACAGAACCAAAGTATTTGTTCTATTGGTTTGCCATTTCTTTGTTCCCCATTATAAATTCACCTGATTCTGACTGCAAGGGACCTACATTTGTCTTCACTAATCTTTTTCTCTTCAGTATATGTAGGTCTTTTTCCCACCCAACAGTCCTTAGTTGGATCTGGGTCCATGATCATGTTAAATGGTGGAGCAGGCTTGAGGGGCCGTATGGCCTACTCCTGCTCCTATTTCTTGTGTTCTTGTGTCACGGACCCCGCGACTGAAGCAGAAGAAAGTTGCCAGATTTTTTTTTTTAAATGGTCGCCGTCTCCTCTTTAAGTGTCGCCTCACGAGCGGCCTGCAGCCTGGCTCACGTCCCCTGAAGCTGTCGCTGGCAATGCCCGGCGCAGCTTATGGGGTCACTCCCCAATTTTTGTTCCAAGGCAATAATGGGGCACTGCGCATGGTGATGAAGTTGTCATTGCCGGCGCAGCGGAGCACTACGGGTTCCCGCTGCCGCCAACCCCCTGGGAATTCAGCGTGAGTCGTTAGCGGCACTGCGCACGGGCAAAAAGTCGTTTGCACTAACGGGAGTCGCAAACCTCCCAAATTTCAAGCCTTACTTAATTGTAAGTTCATTTTATGCCTGATGTCAGGAACAGTACAAAGCACAGATACTACAATACTTCATAGAATAACTGACCTCATAAGCAATTTCCGCCCTTTCTGTCTTACCTGTGACTTGCCCCACTACAGCCTGAGAAATCCTCCGATTGGCTAAAAATGCTTTGATTTCTTCTTTTACTGCATTGCTGTCCCTTCTGGAAAAAAAGGGAATATGCACATTGACTTTTAGTTTGCTTTATTATTTTTTCTCATTTACCCTTCGCCGTTTGTTCAGACTGCTCATCCCCATTTGGTTCCATGCAGCCAGCAACCGAGCTGGTTCTGTTCATGGATTCCCTCTAATATTCGGCCACCATCAACGCTGCCCCTTCATTGGCCAACAAGAGTTGCAATTCAGACAATGCCTTTTTTTTCTCCCACCCGAAAATGGCAACACCTCTTTCTGCAATGCAATCCCTCTAAATAGGCTAGCCAAGAAATGAAAAAACTCAGACTAAGATGGATAGATGCAACTCAATCAATGACCTTTTATGAGCTGGGGAAGCGTGAAGTCCTGTAACTATCCTTAATATTTATGTAACTACATGGGCTTTCCACATTACCTCATGTACTCCTCCACTTTCTCCTCCAAGTCTGCATCATCTTCTCCTGTGTCAAAACTATATGACCTCTGACTCCCACTGTTCTGGTACCGTGGAGACAGTGTTCCGCTGGCCACAAGTCTCTCACTTGCTGTGCTTTCTCGCCCTGTGTGGCTTGCATTATAGGGTGGAGGCGATGTGTCATAGCTATTACTAGGCGACGGTGATTGCGCTATACTTTGAGTCTGTGTAGCAGCAGAAGCAGTTGAAGAGGATGCTGAAACGTTGTTGCCATAGTTACTGCTGTAGTTGGGTCGCCTAACAAATTTGTCGTTTTGCTCCTGGTCGAGCCGTTCCATTGTTTCAAGTGCATGAATGATTTCGTGTTTCGTCATTCCTGATCGGCGCAGGCGCTGGAGAAGATCAATTTGTTCAATAGTGTATCGGGGCTCGTCATTGTAGTAAGACATGATGTCATCTATAAAAGAAGAAAATGTAACAGATCAGTGATCAAGTAGAGATATGGAGCCTGGGGATGTCCAATAACAACATTCTTTCCACTCTTCTTGATCAACATTTTCATTACCCAATTTCTTTGCTCTTCCTTCTCTTCTTAAGATGTTGACCTTTGCTGGGCTTTATCACTCCATGGGCGCAGTCACCTCAGCCAAGTGGATATTCTCTATATCTGAGTCCAGACAATGAATGCTGTCAGGCTCTTCGCCACTGCGGGACATTGCAGCCAAATCCATTCCTATCCTCAGCTGGCATGCGCACACTCTTACTTTCTCACAAGGCTGGGTTACTGGATAGTGATCAGGAGCAGGAACACTGACTTAACTTTCCCTTCCCAACCCAACTACTAGCCTGGCTGAGATCAGCTAACTCATAGAACAGGAATTTTATCTGGGATCTTTTGGTCTGTGTGAGTTAGTGTTGCATCTGGGGGAGCCTTCTGAAATGTGAACCTTCTGTTCTATTTGCCTCCGCAACACTTTGCCTTTATCAACTGAGCCTACAGGGGAGATAGACTACTCATTTTATATCAATGTGAAGCACACTCAGCTTCGCATCGTTGAAAGAAGTGCAGTGCAATGAGTAAAGTTTGCCAGATTGCATTCTGGCAAATGGTGCAAGTCTACTTTGAAGAGGTAGTCACACACCACTTCAGCTGCAGTACTACTAAAACCAGTGCAAAATCAGCTTTTAAACTGCAGTTTAAATTGTTCAGTCTTGGCATAGAGCCGACTGCCCCATCAGCTCTTCAAGAAAAGTTTAATTGACTCTTGCAAATAATAAGCACACACATACAGAATTCTGCTTTGCCTGGCAAAAAAGCGATGCAGAGCTGGAGTATAATTCAAGTCTGCCAGCTCCGTGTCCCTGTAAACAGGACCTGGTCTGTAGTATAACTGCACTATTCCAGTCCTCACATGGGGGAACAATACATAGCAACTAGATTGTATAAATTTGTACACCTCTGATTTGGTTCTTTTCTTCCCTTCTCTCCCCACTCCTCCAAATTTTATACCAAGAGATTTACAACAGATACTTTCTCTTTCAGAAGACATTTGAACAAATTAACGTCTGTGAATAAAGCTTAAAATGAAGAGTAGATAATAACCTGCAATTCTCCACACAGTGAGTTCCCAATCTCAGCCACAGTATCTGTGACCTGCATATTCCAACTCAGATACAAGTAACAAACCAATAAATTTCTGTTCTGATGAAGGGTCATCGACCTGAAACGTTAACTCGCTTTCTCTTTCCACAGATGCTCCTTGACCTGCTGAGTATTTCAGATTTCCAGCATCTGCAGTATTTTTCTTTTGAAACCAATAAAGTTGTTTTATCTGATATCCTGTTGCCAGTAGCTAGCTTAAAATGAAGGCTGCAGAATTCTCACACAGCAAGATCAATGGTTGATTTAAGTGACTGCCTGCCAACATAATAGAAACTACCCATGTTCCGGTACTTCCTGTATCTTCATATACAGGCGTTTGGAAGCAGTCTGCAAAAACCCTTAACAAAGAAGCTTCCTGCTTGTGGAGCACAGTGCAGCTAGCAAGCATCAGCTAGGATGCAATTACTGGCCCAGATCTAGTGAACTAATATTAAATATCGAATCAGGAAATGGGAAGGGCAGAGAGCAAGACAAACATCCCAACTCACAGTATCTAGTTGGTCACCAACCTAAAATATCTCTTGGCCATATCCTTTCAAAATAGCCTTTGTGAAGCTATTCCATGTAATACCCATTTTCATTGGTTTAATATTCATCACTTTTGCCCAATTATCATGTTAAGGTTGTCACTAGCTTGCCCTTAAAAAGTCTAAATTAGTGCTCAGGTTATGAGAAAAATCCAATGTTGGAAGTGACTCTTTGCACCTGCTGTATTCTCTAAACAAGCTACCAAGTTGTAAACTTGTCAGAGACTGTGTGCTTCTTAGCTGTTCAAACAGTTTCACAATTTTAAGCCTGTGGTTTGCAGAGCAATGCAGGTTTGATTCTGTTGTTCCCTCACTGACTTGTCCGCTTCACCAAATCCCTAATCCTAGTTACAGTAAAAGCTAGCAACTAAGCTTTCATTTTGTCTCTTTCTCCCATTTAAAAAAATGTAAGTTTCTAAGCGAATTGCACAAATAACCAAATGCAAAGAACTGAATCAATGTGTGTGTGTGTGTGTGTATTTTTGGCTGGCTGCCAATGGGGTCTTTCTACTGAAACTTGCAATATTACCGTGCCTATTTCCTAGGTTTCTCCATAAACGTAGACTACACCCACTCTCACTAAAATTGTGTAATTGCTGCACCCGCAGAATGACTCACAAAATGAGTTTAACATTAACTGTCCCTTATAACTCTAAACCTGATCAAATATGACACTCCTAAAATGACTACCTTGAAAGTACATGCCACAACTTCAGGTGTCTGTTGTAGTGGCTGCTCACTTCATAGAGGGGAAGTTTTGTCCAGCTGTGGCCACTGTTGTGTGTTACGATATACTGTTAAGTTTGAAGTGGCTCCTCAGGCCACATCACACTACTGTCCTCATACGTTTTCATGGTACAAGTCAAGGTGCATCAAACCATGCAGCAACTGATGCACTGGCCATGCTCCATTAGTAACTGCCGTAATGGTTCCGTTGAAAATAAATACTTCAGAGGAAAATGGGTGACTAACCTGAAGTGCAGGGGCTCCAGTTACTACAACTCTCCACATCTGGACCTCCTCGAATTATAATCTGCTTCTGTCCTCTTGGCCCTTCTTGTGCAGCACAGGGAAATCCACAAAGGAGGAAAACAAAATAAATCCTGTTTAAATTTGAAGACCAGTCCACAACCAGAAGTACTTGGGTCCTCGCCATAAACCCACTGCATTCTCTCCTCACCACTGGGGCTTCTTACAAACCTGACCAATCTTAAATCAGCAGACTAATGTAAACACTAGTTTAGACTAGTGTCGATTTCATGAGATTTCACAGCTGAAATTTACCAGAGAGTCTCTGTAGGAAAATCATCTCATTGAATCTATAATCTAAGAAAGAAATGGCTGGTGGATGTGGTTCACATTATTTAGTGTTAACATGATGACAGCAAAAACAGACATTACACTTTGAAATTAAACCAATCAGAAGTAACCTTCTTGCAAATGTCGATGGGGCTAGACTTTCCACTTGGTGGCTAAGGCCGAAAAAAATGGGCCTTGTTCCAGCGATGCGGGACGTATCGCCCGTGCTGATCGCCGCTCGAAGCCCATTTTTTTTTTTTTTTTGCGATTTTCCACTCGGCCTTAACCCAGCGATGTCAAATGGGCGATGTCATTTCTCAGCGATCTCACGATCGCCCAAAGAAAACAGACGTGAATGAAAAAAAAAGCTTCCCTAGCAACGCACTACTGCGCTTGTGCAGGTTGATTTTTTTTTCCAGGTTGAGGCTCCTCCCACGTTTTGAGAGGTCAAGGGTCTTCACACATGCTCAGAAGCTCTGTGTAGGTCTGGGGGAGAGAGAGAGAGATAGATAGAGAGAGAGAGAGAGAGAGGAGAAAGGAAGCAGGTATTTTGACCAAGCCTTAAATCAGATACATTTAAAGAATGGAGGGATCTGCAGGAAAGCGAAGGGCCAAGCCCTTCAGCGAGGAGGCCAATGAGGCCCTAGTGAACAGTGTTAGCGCGAGGTGGGAGGATCTGACATGGGGTGGGCATGGGAAACCTCCACCCCGTGCATATCGGAGGATTTGGGCACGTCGGCATCTAATGAAGCCCGGACACCACCAGTGCCGCAAAAGATGGAACAGTCTACTGGTGGCTGCAAGAGTAAGTTGAAATTTAAATTTGAAATCATCCATATTTATTATTTAATGATGTATGGAAATTCTAATTAGAATCTGCAATGTTATCTCATAATTTTTAAGCATGACTAAGTAACTAAATTAGGATTAAATTGTGATTACATTTATGCACCGCAACATAAATTTGAATGTTACAGTATGAAATATCTTATTCCTATGCAATGTAGTGCAAACTTGTAATTGAATTTATAAATCTGTCAGTCCTAAATGTTTTTTGCCAAATCAATCTGCTTATGCCGTGCAATGTTACCTTATCTATTACAGAAGATATCCAGCAACCAGCGAGAGCAACGCAGGACGGGCGGGGGCTGTGCCATGTTGCAGACGCTCACCGCCTACGAAGAGCTTGCAGTGGCCTTGGTGGGGCCAGAAAGCCGTTCGGTTACAACCCGTGGTATGGCCAAACCCACCCTAGAGTCACGTGAGTAATGAGAACTGTGCATTGTGTAATGTGTGAATCAATAGTAAATATTTGTTATGCGGGTAATCCTATGCAATGATACTTTAATTTGGTATATAATTGAGTTATACTATTGAGATGTATTATTGATCTTCAAATGAGGTCATGTTAGGCCTGGTGAACGCTTGTGCATATGGGTTAATGGTAATGTTTTGAGTTCTTGAAAAATTGAGATGAATTGATTTGCATTGTTAAACATTGTTTATAACTTCCATTTGTCTTTCAAAGGTCAACAAGTATTACTGGAGTCAACGGACACGTCCACTGAACAATCAGGAAACTCCCAGGAGGAAGAGCCAGAGGAGGAACCAGTGCAGACTCCTGCTGTCGCTGTGCGTGAGCAGGAGGAGGAGGAGGAGGAGGAGGAGGAGGAGGAGGAAGAACAGGAGATTTTTTTCGTGGGGGGGAACAACCTGCGACCATCTCTTTTGAGACAGATGAGGCACCGGGACCAAGCGGTGTGCGGGTGGTGACATTGCAGACGCTGACCCCACCGCGGTCCGGTCAGCGTGATATGCACTCGCCTGCCACGGAGCACCAGATGGAGAGCTTACTTTCCCTGTGCAGGGAGATGGTCGCGATCAGTCGCGACCTTATCCAGGGGTTCGCGGGTTTCTCAGCCAATTGGAGTCAGTTCTCCACAACCTGGAGTGAGTTCTGCTCGCGCTTCTCCAGCCGGTCTTCTGAGCAGTCAGACTGCTCGGGAGACGTTGGAGGCGATCAGGGAGCAGACAGCCGCAACAAATGCCCTACGGCATGTGTTGCTGGCTGGACAAGGCGCCGCACCCCAAGGTGTCGTGTCCACTCGCAGAGAGACCCCAAGCACACAAGCGAGTATGGAGGACACAGTTCCTCCTGACTCAGAAGTAGATGCTGAGGCTACTGCTTCCACTCCGTTACCTCCACCATGGCAGGAAGTCTTGCCGTCCCACTCTGCACGACGTCTTGGTGTCAGTTTGCGAAGACAAAAACGGGCAGGTGGGGTGCGAACACGGGGTTGGACAGGATCTGGAGGGAAACGTGGCTGCAGGTAGGGAGAGGGTAGTGCTTCTCAATAGTTCACTTGTTTCAAAAATGTTCACTTGTTATTATCACTTTATTATTCTCGTTATTGTTACTAAATTGGGCATTTGTATTCAATACTTAAATGTTCACTTGTTATCATTACTTAACTGTTCACTTTCCATTCTTTCGGAAATAGTCACTTGTTATCATGACTGAAATGGTCACTTGTTATCATGACTGAAATGGTCAATTGTTAGCATGACTGAAATGGTCACTTGTTATCATGACTGAAATGGTCACTTGTTATCATCAATGAAATGGTCAATTGTTAGCATGACTGAAATGGTCACTTGTTATCATGACTGAAATGGTCACTTGTTATCATCAATGAAATAGTCAATTGTTATCATCACTGAAATGGTCACTTGTTATCATGATTGAAATGGTCACTTGTTCTTTAAAACTTAAATGTTCAATTTCTTCTTTTTCTAATGTTTTGGGGATTTTGAAGGAAGGGTGGGTTGGTGCGGGGGTGGGGGGTTGGAGGAAGGGTGTTGTTTTTTTTTAAAAAGTGTTACTTAATAAAGAAAAAAAATTTCTACAACTTTTGTACCTTCTCTCTTAGTTACTTACAACGTACAGTTTTTCATGCATATTTGTTTGTTTATTCTGTTTCCTCACGGAAATGAAACTTTTGATTAACCGTAACTGTAATTGAACGTTTGAATATCAACAATAATAGTTCATGCGAAGTGTTCATTATTGAGCTGCTGACGTAAAAGCTTAGCGGCCGTGTAACTGCCACTGGCTACTGGTCTTCGGGAAAGGTGTGGTGGTGCCAGTGTTAGATCGCCATGCTGATTAAGCTCCCCTATGTCCTCTCCCGCCTGTTCCTCCTCTTCATCCTCGCTGGCTGCCTCTTCTGTCTCATCTCCTTCTGGAGGTGGACCTACAGCATGATCTGGCATTATTTGTCCTCTCTTTATAGCTAGGTTATGCAGCATGCAACACACCACAATAAACTCTGCTACCTGATCAGGGTGGTACTGGAGGCTGTCTTCAGAATGATCCAGGCATCTGAAGTGCTACTTTAGGACTCCAATTGTCTTTTCAACGATGTTGCGAGTTGCTATGTGACTTTCATTATACCGTTTCTGTGCTTCAGTGACAGGATTACGCAGAGGGGTCATGAGCCAACTTCCAAGGCCGTATCCTTTATCCCCCAGCGTCCAACCGTGACCTTCTGGCTGATTGGCAAACAGGTCAAGGATAGCACTTTCACGTAAGATGTGCGCATCATGGATGCTGCCAGGAAATGTAGCATTTATTGTCATAATTGTTTGATTGTGGTCGACAACAAGCTGCACATTTGGTGAGTGGAACCCCTTTCTGTTACGAAACACCTCTGCGTTCTTTAAGGGTACTTTCAGGGCAATGTGTGTGCAGTCTATTACTCCCTGCACCTTGGGGAAGTCTGCTATTCGAGAAACCCAAAGCCCTCTCGGTCTGTGCCTCCCTGGCCATTGGGAAGCTTATGATGTCCATCCTGCGAGCGTAAAGGGCTTCAGTCACCTGTCGAATGCAGCAGTATGTAGCGTGCTGAGAGATATGGCAGATGTCGCCAGCTGAAGCCTGAAAAGATCCCGATGCGTAAAAGGCTAGGGCAGCAGTAACCTTCACCTCAACGGATATTGCGGTTCTGATGATGCTGGAAGGCTGCAGATCATCCTTGACGAGTTGACATATCTCATTGATGACCTCCTTCTGGAATCGCAGCCTCCTCAGACAAGCATTTTCAGACAAGTTCAGGTAGGATTGCTTTTCCAAGTACCTTCGTTGGCTGTACAGTCTCCTCCTCTGTCTTCGTCTCCGTCTACGCATTACTGTGCCACCTCTTCGATTGATCCTTTCAGTAACCAGTGTGTGAGCAGTTGCAATTAAAGGCAGGGAAAGCATGGGCCCCATCACTATCGATAATTACTTTCACTAATTTTAATAATCTCTCTACTCTCCAATCACAGTAGTCTGCCCTCTCTGTACTCTCTAAGCTGTATAAGTTTGATAGGCCCCAACAATATCAGTAAATAACTTCACTATGTAAAAGCTATTTACAAAATTATTCCAATATATGAGCTCTATTTAGCATAAATAAGTTGATGATACCTATTTATATTCCCTGTCCCAAATTTCAGAGTACAATTTTCTTCAATTTTACTCTCTAAATGACTCACAACTAATCCTCCACCCTTCCTCTGAAGTTAAAAATGGCGTCCGTAGTGCCCATTTCCTTCTCTTAGGCCCTGAAAAAGCAACTATTTTTCAGCACTCTTTTGGGCCTTGCATCGGCCCAGCGAAGTGCATGCTAGGTGCCGAAACTTGGGATGGGCCTTGTGTGGGCGATCATCTCGGCGATCAAAGTGGAAACTTAGACACCAGTTTTTCTGGTGATGTTTTGGGCCTAGTTTCCACTTTTTGCTCAAAATGGTCGATAGAGGTCAGTTATGGATGATAGATGGGCCATAGATGGGCGATGTGAAGTGGAAAGTCTAGCCCCATGTGTCTTTGTGAATACTGTATTGCTACAGTAACATGCTGTGTGACAACGATAGCACATGTTAACTTAGTGAATTTCTTGCCAGCCTCAGATCTGCTCTCATAAAACATTCCTTTTGTTAACCTTTGCTGTCATTTTTTTTTTTACATTGAATAGGACAAGAATTGATTTCAAGAATATACAAACACAGAATACTTATCATTAACTGTATTCTCTTAACAAGCTACCAAGTTGTAAATTTGTCATAGACTGTGCTTCTTAGCTGTTCAAACAGTTTCACAATTTTAGGCCTGTGGTTTTCAAACTGGAATCTGCAAAAGGCTGCCAGGAAGTCCCGGGGTTATTACTCCTAAAGGTGTGAAGGTGGAGTGAGAGATGAGGCAGTGACAGAGGGAGGGAACAAATAGGAACAGTGCCTCAAATGAACCCTCTGAAATATATCAAAGGCTGGTGGAGAGAGTCTAGCAATGGGCATCATCATTGAGCTGATGGTGGATTTTGAGAAGTGTTTGAAGGACTCCCCATCATTCAGATCGGCCACTGTATCAGTTGATTTATTTCCATGGCTTGCACCATAATATTAGGTCTTTCAGGATGAGACGCACCAGACATACAGCAACACAATTCTCTCTTTATGATACCCCTGTTTGATACAATCCAATCCCTTGAACTTAAGCTGGCAGACTCTGATAAAATGCATAAATAAAGTGATCACAGATCTGCTCCTTGAAGTCTTGAAAGCTGTCAAATTACTGCACTTTCAGCATCATCATACTGGAATTGCGCTAGTTTTAATTCAGTGTTCTTTATTACGGGGATAATCCTTGGAAGTTACAGTTCAAACAAGCACAACACAGTGGTGCTGATTGTACACGTTTATTTAATACTTCTGTAAATAAACAGCAGTAGCAATAAAACATCTCATTACAAGGGGATGCCAGGTTGCAGGTCACAATACATTCCATTGCATCCTTTTGTAAATTTCAGGACAAGCAATGCATCAATATTTGTAGGGGGTCCGCCCTAGTTTTAGTTTCCTCTTTGAGTGGAAATATCCTCTGCATCCACCTTGTCGAGCCCCCTCATTATCATAAGTTTCAATAAGATCACCTCTCATTCTTCTGAACAATGTGTATAGGCCCAACCTACTCAACCTATCCTCATAAGTCAACCCCCTCATCTCTGAAATCAACCTAGTGAACCTTCTCTGAACAGCCTCCAATGCAAGTATATCCTTCCTTAAATACAGAGACCAAAACTGTACGCAGTACTCTAGGTGTGGCCTCACCAATACCCTGTACAGTTGTAGCAGGACTTCTCTGCTTTTATACTCAATCCCCCTTGCAATAAAGGCCAACATTCCATTTGCCTTCCTGATTACTTGCTGTAGCTGCGTATTAACTTTTTGTGTTTCATGAACAAGGACCCCCAGGTCCCTCTGTACTGCAGCAATTTGCAATTTTTCTCCATTTAAATTATAATTTGCTTTTCTATTATTTCTGCCAAAGTGGATAACCTCATGAGGGAGAAGTGAATAGTGGGCTATGCTGATAGAGTTAGATGAGTAAAGATGGCTGGAGGCGCAGATGGAGCATAAACGGCAGCATGGACTGGTTGGGCCGAATAGATTCTGCGCTCTATATTCTATGTAATCCTAATGACTACTTAGGTAAGACTGTTGTGTGTTAATATTTAAAAGCTGGTCCCATATATGTAGCAAATTCTGGAACACCAAATAATTTTAATCTTACCATGATTAATGATTTTATTTCTTAACGCACAAAACAACATTCCACATAGGATGAATGCAGATTGCCATGCTGGTTTTGAAAATCCCCCAACAATAGCATGAGAGGATAGAGAATTGCTGAATGTCATATTGCTTCGCAACTTAGTACTGAGATTTCCTCATGAAACTCTAATGAACCACTGGGAGTGTGGTACTCACAAAATTATTTGCATTCTGTTCTTGGCTCAGTGCAGGAATTCTAGAGTTGGCTTCCAGTGTCGTGCCGTGTCATCGCTGGGTGCTGGAACTCTGAAAATAAGCAACAAATCTTGCGATGGCCATATTCAACTCTAAACCATTTGTGACATTATAAATTACTCACTCAGGGAAGCTTAAATTTATTTTTTAATTAAGAAACTGGCAGATGGTCTCCCTCAGTGGCTCAGTGAGTTTATTCAGTGAGTAGCTAAGCCATATGAACCAGAACAGTCCAAGGTCAGGCAGTGAAGTGGTACGGGAGCTACAGTTGACCATAGCATTTTCTGTGCGGCGGAATAAGGGGCTGCCCATTTAAAACTGAGATGAGGAGAAATTTCTCCTCTCAGAGGGTTGTATGTCTATGGAATTCTTTGCCCCAGAGAGCTGTGGAGGCATTGAATATATTTAAGGCAGAGATAGACAGATTTATGAGCGATAAGGGAGTAAAGGGATATGGGGAGCGGACAGGGGAGTGGAGCTGAGTCCATGGTCAGATCAGCCATGATCTTATTGAATAGCGGAGCAAGCTCAAGGGGCCAAATAGCCTAATCCTGCTCCTATTTCTTATGTTCTTCTTATATATCCTTCCTTAAATATGGAGACCAAAACTGTACGCAATACTCCAGGTGTGGTCTTACCAACACCCTGTACAGTTGGAGCTGGACTTCCCCACTTTTATACTCCATCCCCTTTGCAATAAAGGCCAGCATTTCATTTGCCTTCCTGACTACTTGCTGTACCTCCAAGCTAACGTTTTGTGTTTCATGCACAAGCCCCCTCAGATCCCTCTGTACTACAGCATTTTGTAATTGCTCCCCATTTAAATAATAATTTGCTTTATTTTTCCTACCAAAGTGGATAACCTCACATTTTCCCACACTATAGTCCAGAACCAGGGGACACAGTCTAAGGATAAGGGGGAAGCCATTTAGGACCGAGATGAGGAGGAATTTCTTCACCCAGAGAGTGGTGAACCTGTGGAATTCTCTACCACAGAAAGTTGTTGAGGCCAATTCACTAAATAAATTCAAAAGGAGTTAGATGAAGTCCTTACTACTAGGGGAATCAAGGGGTATGGTGAGAAAGCAGGAATGGGGTACTGAAGTTGCATGTTCAGCCATGAACTCATTGAATGGCGGTGCAGGCTAGAAGGGCCGAATGGCCTACTCCTGCACCTATTTTCTATGTTTCTATGTTTCTATCTGCCAAATTTTTGCTCACTCACTGAGCCTATCTATATCTCTTTATAGATTCTTTGCATCATCCTCACAATTTTCTTTACCACCCATCTTTATATCATCAATAAATTTGGCTACATTAAACTCAGTCCCTTCATCCAAGTCATTAATATAAATTGTAAATAGTGGAGTCCCCAGCACTGATCCCTGTGGCACCCCACTAGTTACAGTTTTCCAACTGAAAATGACCCATTTATCCTGACTCTCTGTTTTCTGTTAGTTAGCCAATTCTCTATCCACGTTAATATATTACCCCCAAACCCATGAGCTCTTCTCTTGTGTAGTAACCTTTTGTGTGGCACCTTACAGAATGCCTTCTGGAAATCCAAATATACAACATCAACTGGTTCTCCTTTATCTACTCTGCTCGTTACACCCCCAAAGAACTCCAGCAAATTTGTCAAACATGATTTCCCTTTCATAAAACCATGCTGAGTCTGCTTGACTGCATTATGATTTTCCAAATGTCCTGCTACTACTTCCTTAATGATGGACTCCAGCATTTTCCCAATGACAGAAGTTAGGCAAACTGGTCTATAGTTTCCTGCTTTCAGTCTCCCTCCTTTCTTAAATAGAGATGTTACATTTGCGGTTTTCCAGGTCCGCTGGGACCTCTTCAGAATTCAGGAAAATTTGGTAGATTACAACCAATGCATCCACTATCTCTGCAGCCACTTCTTTTACGACCCTAGGATGCATGCCATCAGGTCCAGGGGACTTGTCCATCTTTAGTTCCATTAGTTTGCCTAGTACTTCATCTGTAGTGATAGTGATTGTTTTAAGTTCCCCCCGCAATAGCTCCTTGATTATCAATTATTGGGATGTTTTTAGTGTACTCTACCGTGAAGACCGATACAAAATATTTGTTCAAAGTCTCTGCCATTTCCCTGTTTCCCATTATTAATTCTCCAGTCCCATTCTCTAACTTTAGCTACAGTATCCTTTTTATATACCTGTAGAAGCTCTTACTGTCTGTTTTTATATTTCTTGCTAGTTTACTCTCATATGCTATCTTCTACCTTTATCATTTTTTAGTCATCCTTTGCTGGTTTCTAAAAATGTCCCAATCCTCTGGCCTTCACAACATTGTATGCCTTTGTTTTCAAATTGATACCTTCCTTTACTTCCTTAGTTAGCCAGGGATGGTTCTCCCTTCTCTTGGCATCTTTATTTCTCATTGGAATAAATCTTTGTTGAGATTGAAATATCTCCTTAAATGTTTGCCACTGCGTTTCTACAGTCTTACCCTGTAATATATTTTCCCAGTCCACTTTAACCAACTCTGCCTTCATACCTTTGTAATTACCTTTATTTAAGTTCAGGACACTAGCTTGAGACCTAGCTTTCTCAACCTCAAACTGAATTTGAAATTCTAACATGTTATGATCACTCTTCCCAAGAGAATCCTTCACAAGATCATTAATTAATCCAGACTCGTTACACATTACCAGATGTGTAATGAGTCTGGTTGGTTCCACAAGAAACCATCCCGCATACACTCAATGAACTCTTCCTCAAGGTTACCATTGCCAATTTGATTTTTCCAATCAATATGAAGATTAAAATCGTCCATGATTATTGCTGTACCTTTTTAACAAGCCTTCATTATTTTTTGATTTATATTCTGTGCCACAGAGTGGCTACTGTTTGGGGGCCTGTAGACCATTCCCACCAGTGACTTATTTCCCCATTACTTCTTATCTCCACCCAAACTGATTCTATATCTTGATCTTCTGAACCAATATAATTTCTTACTACTGCACTGATCTCATCCTTTATTAACAGAGTTACCCCACCTCCTTTTCCTTTCTGCCTATCCTTAGGAAATAGCTAATACCCCAGAATATTTAGTTCCCAACTTTGGTCACCTTGCAACCACGTCTCTGTAATGGCAATCAGATCATACCCATTTGTTTCTATTTGTGATGTCAACTCATCTATCTTGTTACGAATGCTTCGTACGTTCAGATATAGAGCTTTTAATTTTATCTTATGTGTATATGTCTATCCCTACTTGTCCCACTTTGGTTATCATTACCCCTATCGCTACCCTGCACTTTTGCCTTCTCCTTTCTCTTTGACTTTTTAAATTTCTGCTTACTGGATCTTCACCTTCCCCCCCGGCACTATTTGGTTTAAAGCCCTATCTACAGCCCAAGTTATTTGATTCGCCAGTCTCGTGGCTCAGGTAGTAATCCAGAGATTATTACCCTTGTGGTTCTGCTTTTTAAATTTAATTCCTAGCAGAACCTCTTTCTTTGTTCCACTTATGTCATTAGTACCTGCGTGGACCATAACAACTGGATCTTCCCCCTCCCACTCCAAGTTCCTCTCCAGCCTGGAGGAAATGTCCTTAACCCTGGCACTGGGTCGGCAACATAGCCTTCGGAACTCATGCTCTCGGCTGCAGAGAACAGTATCTATTCCTCTAATGACACTGTCCCCTACCACTACAACATTTCATTTTATTCACCCACTTGAATGGCCCCCTGTACCATGGTGTTGTGGTCAGTTTGCTCATCCTCCCTGCAGTCCTTGCTCTCGTCCACACAGGGAGAAAAAATCTCATACCTGTTGGACAAGAGCAAGGGTTGAGGCTCCTCCATGACTATCCTCTGGGTCCCCATACCTGCCTCGCACCTTCCTGTCCCTGACCACGGACCAAATTTGAGTTAATTAATCTAATTGGTGTGACTGTCTCCTGAAAGACAGCATCCGGGTAACTCTCCCCCCTCTCTGATGTGTCGCAGTGTCTGCAGCTCGGACTCCAGCTCATCAAGATGGAACCGAAATCCCTCAAGCTGCAGACACTCGTCGCAGATGTGGTCGCCTTGGACCTCAATAGTGTCCACCAGTTCCCACATATAACAGCAGAAACACACCACCTGCCCTGCCATCTCTAATGTATTCAATTAGTTAAGATTTGAAGTTTTGAACGGTTTTGTTTATAATCCCAGCGTTGTGACGCGTCAGCGCGGCACGGCACATCCGCGTTACGTTGATGTTATCAGCGCTGATGACTTGGAGCGATGGCAGCTCCGACCACCCCCACTTCCACCCCTCTCCCAACACCAACATCACTCCGACCGGAAACTAGAAATAAAGTGCTGAAAATCGCCGGATTGCCGCCCCAGGAATTGGGGCGGACGGTGCACTTAAAAATCGGTGGGTGCGCCCCGTTTCGGGCAGAGGGCAATTTCAGCCTCTTATTTTCCCGGTAAAATGTAACTTCCCTATTTTTCTCACCAAAATGCAATACCTCACATTTTATCTGTGTTGAAATTCATTTGCCAATTATATACCCATGCTGCAAATTTATTATTGTCTTCTTGTAATTTCTTGCAGTCCTCCTCAATATTTACTATCTCACCACCCCCCTAATTTGATGTAATCCGCAAATTTAGAAATTATGCTTTTGATTCCAAAGTCCAAATCGTTAATATCATAGAATCGTTAGAATCATAGAAAGATTACAGCCTGTCAAGCTCTCTGCAAGAGCATCTCAGCTAGTCCCACTCCTCCCCCATTTCCCCGTAGCCCTGCAAAAAAAAAGTCATATAATTATCCAATTCCCTTTTGAAAGCCGTGATTGAGTCTGCCTCCACCACCCTTTCAGTCAATGCATTCCAGATCCCAACCACTCGCTGCGTAAAAACGTTTCATCTTATGTCGCCTTTGGTTCTTTTGCCAATCACCTTAAATCTGTGTCCTCTGGTTCGTGACCCTTCTGCCAATAGGAACAGTTTCTCCTCTAACTACTCTGTCCAGACCCCTCATGGTTTTTAACACCTGTATCAAATCTCCTCCCAATTTTCTCGCTCCAAGGAGAACAACCCCAGCTTCTCCAGTCTATCCATGTAACAGAAGTCCCTCATCCCTGGAATCATTCTTGTAAATCTTTTCTGCACCCTCTCTATGGCCTTCACATCCTTCCTAAAGTGCGGTGCCCAGAATCGGACAAAATACTCCAGTTGAGGCCGAAACAGTGTTTTATACAGGTTCATCATAATTTTCACGCTTTTGTACTTGATGGGCTAGATTTTCGGTTTTCAGCAAAAACGGTAGTTTTATGCCAAAATTACCATTTTCGCTGTGCTACCATTTTTAAGCCTAACTTTCAGCCTTTACGTCTGCGCCATCGGTAAAATCACCATTGCACGAGGATTCGCGGCACAAACCGCGAGTTTCAGCAACTTTAGTCCGGGGCTGATAGCACTGTGAGAGGCCTTGGGAGGGGGGAAAATAACATTTAAAAAAACATTCAAAAAACCCTTACCTGCTAAATCACTGAGAAATAATTAAAATATAAAAACTTTCACTTACCTTTTTGCAGCTCTTCATAGTTTGGCGCTGCTGGCAGGGCTGCACCGACAGGTTTGACCCTGTCGGTATTCTAGGCGTGGTGTATGGTTCCGGAGAGAGCCGAAAGTGCGACGGTAACGCAATTTGCATCGTTGCATGTTGGTGCACCTCACCCCGGCAGTACGTGGAAGCGCCGCCGCAAAGAGGTCATCGAGCATCCCGCCGACCAGGTTTTCGCCGCGGAGGGTCAAATCGCATCGAAAACCCAGTCACAAAGTCGGCGAAAATCCAGCCCTATTATTCATGAAGCCCAGGATTCCGTAAGCTTTATTATCTGCTTTCTCCACCTGTCCTGCCACCTTCAACGAGACTTGAGCACATATACCCCTTGGTCTCTGTGTTTATCCACCCCCTTTAGGATTGTACCCTTTAGTTTATATTCTTTCTTCAGAAATGTATCACTTCATACTTTTCTACATTAAATTTCATCTCTCTTCTGCCACTCTGAATTGCTATCCTTTACCCCTACTCTCTGTTTTTGTGTTTTGCAGCCAGCTCGCGTGTCCCCGCCTCCGCATGCTCTTAGTTATTAGCCTGTTATGTGTCACCTCTGTACTGAGTTAGTTGCTCTCAGCTGAGCAATACTAGGGGGCTACTATCTGCCTCAGTTTCACAGGATTAGGGAACAAGGGGGGAAAACTGCTGGGGTTTCTTCTGCTAACTACCATCCAGTGAAAACTGCTAGAGGTGTACAGTTGGACATAGCATGAGGATAGAATCTGGCTTGGCTGTGATGCCCCTTCCAATCAAATAGTCTACTGGCATTTGCTGTCTCAACTCAGGCATAAACAATAATCACTTAGTTGAGGTACCAGAGAACTGCTAGCACTCTCTGAACCTAGCAAGAGTCATTGCTTTCAGGGGAGAAAATTGTGGGGGACAGTTGAACAGGAGGTTAACCTAAGCCATTACTTGTAGCTACCTTGGCTTAAATAACCATAGCAGACAAAAGGCAGGTAACTATAGGCCGGTTAGTTTAACATCTGTAGTGGGGAAAATGCTTGAAGCTATCATTAAGGAAGAAATAGCGGGACATCTAGATAGGAATCAAGTAGACGCAACATGACTGGAATTTTTGAGGATATAACGAGCATGGTGGATAGAGGTGTACTGATGGATGTGGTGTATTTAGATTTCCAAAAGGCATTCGATAAGGTGCCACACAAAAGGATACTGCAGAAGATAAAGGTACGCGGAGTCAGAGGAAATGTACTAGCATGGATCGAGAATTGGCTGGCTACCAGAAAGCAGAGAGCCGGGATAAATGGGTCCTTTTCGGGTTGGAAATCGGTGGTTAGTGGTGTGCCACAGGGATTGGTGCTGGGACCACAACTGTTTACAATATACATAGATGACCTGGAAGAGGGGATAGAGTGTAGTGTAACAAAATTTGCAGATGACACAAAGATTAGTGGGAAAGCGGGTTGTGTCGAGGACACAGAGAGGCTGCAAAGAGATTTAGATAGGTTAAGCGAATGGGCTAAGGTTTGGCAGATGGAATACAATGTCGGAAAATGTGAGGTCATCCACCTTGGAAAAAAAAACAGTAAAAAGGGAATATTATTTGAATGGGGAGAAATTACAACATGCTGAGGTGCAGAGGGACCTGGGGGTCCTTGTGCATGAATCCCAAAAAGTTAGTTTGCAGGTGCAGCAGGTAATCAGGAAGGCGAATGGAATGTTGGCCTTCATTGTGAGAGGGATGGAGTACAAAAGCAGGGAGGTCCTGCTGCAACTGTATAGGGTATTGGTGAGGCCGCACCTGGAGTATTGCGTGCAGTTTTGGTCACCTTACTTAAGGAAGGATATACTAGCTTTGGAGGGGGTACAGAGACGATTCACTAGGCTGATTCCGGAGATGAGGGGGTTACCTTATGATGATAAATTGAGTAGACTGGGTCTTTACTCGTTGGAGTTCAGAAGGATGAGGGGTGATCTTATAGAAATATTTAAAATAATGAAAGGGATAGACAAGATAGAGGCAGAGAGGTTGCTTCCACTGGTCGGGGAGACGAGAACTAGGGGGCACAGCCTCAAAATACGGGGGAGCCAATTTAAAACCAAGTTGAGAAGGAATTTCTTCTCCCAGAGGATTGTGAATCTGTGGAATTCTCTGCCCAGAGAAGCAGTTGAAGCTAGCTCATTGAATGTATTCAACTCACAGATAGATAGATTTTTAACCAATAAGGGAATTAAGGGTTATGGGGAGCGGGCGGGTAAGTGGAGCTGAGTCCACGGCCAGATCAGCCATGATCTTGTTGAGTGGCGGAGTAGGCTCGAGGGGCTAGATGGCCTACTCCTGTTCCTAATTCTTATGTTCTTATGATCTAAAGTTCTTCACTCAGAGAGTTGTTGACGTGTGGGATTCCCTGCCGCAGAGAGTTGGTGGTGCCGGTTCATTGGATGTGTTTAGGAGGGAGTTGGATGTGGCCCTTGCGGCTGGGGGGATCGGGGGGTGTGGAGGGGGGGCAGGAGAGGGGTGCTGGGGGAATGATCGGCCGTGATCTTGTTGGATGGCGATGCAGGCTCGAGGGGCCAAATGGCCTACTCCAGCACCTATTTTCTATATACTAACCATGAGATCAGCTGAAAAACACTCACAGTAACAGCTAGGAGTGATGTAATGAAACAGATTATGTTGAAGATTAATTTCCCGTTTGAGAGTCTGTGCAACGTAAGCTGTAACACTGAGACATGAAACCTGACCTAATTCCAAACCAATCTAACTAACGCTGAATTACAATAGAAACTACAATGTTTTGTTACTGAAATCTACTATACCCAACAGCATGTATCAAAAACACAGCAGAAAACTCATTCTGACTTTGAGGGACTACAAGACTCAACGAAAGTAACTGGAAAATTGCTAGTTTAACTGTAACCTTCTGCCTCACCTTTACACAGACTTTTTAATGTCTAATCTGAACCAGCAAAGCAAACACATTATTTTCTTAAATACATGCGGAATTTTAGATTTGTTCTGCGATTGCATTAGAAAGTCACTCTGAGGCAACTTTAATTTTGGAGAAGACATGCTACTAATGAATCATTTACAGATGTTTGTCCATTTTAACTGTTGGTTTATCCTTAGAAGCTCCTACAGTCAGTGTTTAAATGTCATGTATATATTCCATAACAACAGAATAAGATTGTGCAACTTTTAATAAAAAATGTTAGAATGATATTTTCTGCATAATTAACTCCCTGAGAAAAATAACCCAAATATATCTCATTTTATGAATGGCTCATTTTATTATTTTCGCAGATACTCTGCCTCTTGTGATTATCTGTTACTGATGGCCACAGCTGTAATTCTTGATAATGTAAACAAGCCTAATTAACTGAACTGTAATATTAACCATTTAAACGCCTCTTAAAATGGATGTTTGTGTATTGTATAAAACAACAGATGCTGGGGAAGATGTTAAAGGTATTTAATCTCTGGGTTCAGTTCTTAGATTTGTCTTTGGTTTACAACAACGTAGTTCATTAAATTGTGTCAAGGGCCATAATCTAAACCAGTAGTTTTCCTGAGGGCCACTCTCTGGAATGCTAAAACAATCTGTATTCAGGAATAATGGGACGAAAGTCTGTGTCCACAATTCCTCCCGCTGTGTTCCTGATTTCAACTGTGTGGCAGTGCACAGACACCAGATGGCCCTTTCACTTGTGCTAATGATACCGGGATTTCCCACCCCTAGTAGCATTCCCTTGTCTTTTCTCACTGGAACACGAGGAGAGGGAATAGCACTGAATCCCGGGAACATAGGAACAGGAGTAGGGCCATTCAGCCCCTCAAGCCTATTCCACCATTCAATTAAGTCATGGCTAATCTGTAGCTGAACTCCATTTACCCGCCTTTGTTCCATATCCCTTGATATGTAACAAAAATCTAACAATCCCAGTCTTGGAAAAATTCAACTGACCCAGCCTCTTGCAGGAAGAGTGTTACAGATTGTCATTCCCCTTTGTGTGAAAAAAGGGTGAACCACTCCAGAATGACCAAGCTCTAAATTTAAGATTATGCCCCTTCTTCTGCATTCCCCAACCAGAGGCAATAGTCACTTTCTATCTACCCTATCGAATCCCTTCATCATTTTAAACACCTCGATTAGATCCCCCTCAAACAGCTAAACTCAAGGAAATACAAATCAAAGTTTATGCAACCTGTCCTCATAATTTAAACCCTTTAAACTCTGGTACCATTCAGGGGAATCTGCACTGTACCCACTCTAAGGCCACTACACCTTTCCTGATGTATAGTGCCCAAAACTGAATGCAATAATCCAGAGGGGATCTGACTAAAAGCTCTGTATGACTGAAGCATCACTTTCTATCTTTTGTATTCCAACCCCTTGAGATAAAGGCCAACATTCCATTAGTCTTGTTGATTACTTTTTGTAGCTGTGCACGACCCTATAGTTGGTGTACATTGACACCCGAATCCCTCTGCTCCTCCACAGCTCCTAGTCTCTCTCCATTCAAAACAATATTCTGATTTGTCTTTCTCAGATCCAAAGTACATGACTTCACACTTCCCTACATTGAACTCCATCTGCCACTCGCTTAGTCAATGCCCCTTGTAACCGCCTGCTCCCAGCAACATAACTTTAATTTAGTGTCATCTGCAACACCCCACAAATGACAGGCTGTGAAAAGAGACTCAAAGATATCAAACATCAGGTCTAGTGAGAGATACAGGTGACAGGACAGTGGGCTATAAATTGCTCTGCGGCTGACATGTACGAATGACATGTCATGGGAAACCTTAACAGCATTCACTAATCTGTATTTAGGAATAAAATATCCTGATTTACAATCTATTGACGAGGTGACTGGGCAGTGGTTGGTGGCTGCTAATTTAATGTTTTTGGATTAACTATAAACCATTAGATTTTGCAAGAATGAGTTGAGAATTGTAACCTGCTACTTGGTGTGTCAGCGAATGAACTGTACAATTAAATTAAAATATCTCCCCAATACCTACTGTGTACTCCAAGCCTTTCTAGTAAAAATCAGTGGCAAGCACTTTTAATGTAACACAAGCACTAACGTGAAAAAACCCAATGAACCTCAGTAAATCAGGTTTATGTATATGGCCTGGTTTTTTAAAATCACAATGATTTCAGGATATGTTTCTGTTTAATAGACTGAATGGAAATGAATTTTTAAAATGATGCCAGCAAATATGATTATTTCACAAAATGCTAGAAATAGGCAGCAGGTCAAACAGCATCTGAGAGAAAGGTAGGCTGTGACCCATTATCATAACAGAACCAGTTTCTTTTCAGATCCTGATTGATTTGCTGTGCATTTTTACAGTGTTTTCCATTTTCATTCTATTGCCAGTGTTCACAGTTTTCTTTTTACTTCTATCAATTATTGTATTTAGTTACACGAGACCTCACTATTACCCTGCACTTTCTATCTGCTACTGTGTCTGCAACAGTGTTGATAAAAATGAAGGTCTGGTTTGTACTTTTAATGCCTCTGAATCAAGTCTCACCCATTCAATGTAAAGTCCATGTAAAGTGTGTGAAATAGGCCTGCAGTCAAGCAGCCATTGGCGTGTAGTATCTCAGTAACCCAATGACTCACTTTCTGTCGATGACAAGAAACCCGATTTAAGTACAATCCTTAGGCGATTTTACCATTCAAGACCATTTCATGGTCCTCAACCTCTAACAGACTTATTGGTTTTATAGCTAGTGGCACAGAATACAAAAGCAAGGAGATAATGTTGAACTTGTACAAAATCTGAGTTAGGCTGCAGTAGAAGTATTGTGTCCAATTTTGATGAGTCGATTCCAGCAAAGGTATAAAAGCAACAGAAGAGTAGAAGTATAGATTCACTAGTTGAAGAGTTATTGTTATTAAGAGAACTTGAGAAGTTAGAACTTTTTCACTGTAGTCAAAATGGTTAACAGACTTTTTAAAAATTCATTCAAGGGATGTGGGCATTGCTGGTAAGACCAGTATTTATTGTCCATCCCGAGAGTATTTTATGAATAAGAATAAGATTATGAAAAATATTGCAATAAGGTATTGTTTCCATTGGTTGGCAAGATGGTAATAAAAGGACACAAATTTAAGAAAATCGCAAAAACATTTAAGGAGAGTTTGGAATGAGTACAGAGGATGGTTAGAATGTGGAATTCTTTGCTGCAAACCGTTATTGAAGAGGAGTCCGTAAATGCTTTAAAAAGGGTATCAGATAGCTTCTTTAAAAAGAGGAATATTAAAGGGTATGGAGAGTGAGTGAGAGAGTGGAATTAGATTAGGTCACTCGTGGAGAACAGTGGCACATACTCGATTTGTTAAATGGCCTGTTTCTGTGATTCATTCTATTGGGCCAAAGGTAACGAGGAAGAGCTACAATAATTAAAGCAGAGCAGGGCAAACCAGCAGCCAGAACTCTTTTGGGAGGAAACGAAAACATTAAATCGTGGCCCCCCGTCTGGGGGACGCACCAAACATTTACAAGGCTCTTTTTTGGGGGGTTTTTTGTATTTTTTTTTTGTGTTTTTTTAAAAGTTTTTTTTTGGGCACTAAAATCATATTTTTTCTCCAAGTGCCCCCTATAAAAGGGGAGGGGGACACTAAAAACACCAGCAATTAAAATAAATTAAACTTTAAAACATAAAATCAAATTAAAATTTGGTTGCCGGGCGTGATGATGCACTCCAGTCCCTCCGGTGCCCACCTCTCGCGGAAGGCCGCGAGCGTACCGGTGGACACCGCGTGCTCCATCTCCAAGGACACCCTGGCGCGGATGTACGCACGGAAGAGAGGCAGGCAGTCAGGTTGAACGACCCCCTCGACCGCCCGCTGCCTGGACCGGCTGATGACACCCTTGGCCTTGCCCAGGAGCAGTCCTACGAGGAGGCCCTCGGACCTACCCGCTCCCCTCCGCACAGGGTGCCCAAAGATCAGGAGTGTGGGACTGAAGTGCAGCCAGAATTTCAGGAGCAGCCCCTTTAAATAATAAAACAGGGGCTGCAACCTTGTGCATTCGATAAAAACATGGAACACGGACTCTTCCAGACCGCAGAAATTGCAAGCGGCCTGGGAGCCCGTGAACCGGCTTAAAAATTTATTGCACGGCACTGCTCCGTGCACCACCCTCCAGGCCAAGTCCCCGATAAATACTGGGAGGACTCCCGTGTAGAGTGCCCTCCATCGGGGACCCCCGCCTCCTCCGGACGGCAAGATGGTATGCCATGGCGTGTCCGGACGGCAGGCGAGGATGGCAAAATTGAGGGTGTGCAGGAGCAGCCCGTACAGGAAACCCCTCCGCGCGGAACTGAAAGGCACGGAGGGGATTTCCCCGAGGCAGTTCAAGTTGTGAGGCGCCGGCTCCCGAGGGAGGTTTCGGGGTTTGGCTCCGATGAGGAATACCAGCAGCCAGACCTAGAGTATTTTGACTACACCTGCAGAGACTAACGTGCCCACAAAGTCGGTAAACTGGTTGAGTGTACTTTCAGCTTAACCTGCAAGATCAATGGCAGACAATCGGTTATGTGAGGTCATGCAGGGCTGGCAGCTGGTAAGGTAGTCACCTGGTATTGGAGTACAAAGTTGGATTGCAATGTGAAATAAAGCTGTTGGAATAATAGATCATTGGTCACCTCTTTTAAAAGGTGAAATTCAGAAAATATTGCTTGAAGGTCATTTATAAATCTCAGTACAGCCATGTTTTCATTATTGTAATAAATTCTATTGCCTCACTACTGAGGGGGCAATTTCTTAGATGATGGAAGAATAAAGTGGCTGGCATGTGTATGGAGAGGTTACACCCCCACTAACCGCTCAAAAATGTGAAATATTTCTAGAAACAGTCATATTTTGAAATCAGATTAAATCTAAAATGGTATAAATGTGTGGGGAACAGTTCCACTGATCCAATATATAACTGACCGCTTGTTTTCCATTAGAGATGTTGACCAATTGTAACAATAATACAACTGTACTCCAGACTGAATCTTATTCAGGTCAAGATACTGATTAGATCTTTCTTGAAAATGAGTTTCAAATCAGATCCATCCCTTTGGTGAGGTAGGGAGGGATCTGGGGCCTTTTTCCATTTAACCTGGGGCTGCCCTATGATGTCAGCGGCAAGAGGCAGCCTCTGGATTTAGTAAACTGAAGGTTTTGTTACCTACAATTCTGTTCTCTTCACCTGGATATTTTGGGAAAGTTGTCCCTGTTATTGTGCCCTAAATCAAACTGATGTGATCAAATCAAAATGCAAATGAACTTCTGAGCTGGTGAGTATAGAAAAAATCAAACAAGCAAAAAACATTGGCCAGGGTTCCCACTCCTGGTCTCTATCCTGTGACACTTGCTGCAAAGAGCATTGTGTGGATATCTAGTGAGGACATTATTGGGCTCACACATGAAAACTCGCTTTTTGGCCAAAGTACCCAGATGGCTTCTCCTGCCCATGGAAACTCATCCCAGTTAGAGTCAGCATCATGAGGAGAGAGATTGGCGTCTTCACTTGTATTTTTTCGATTATAGAGGCTGATGGATTTTTTTTTTAAATGTCAGGAAGACATATCCCTCAGAAATGGCCCGTAAATGCACTCCTGTATCTGTCCCAAGATAGAGCCACTTGCCTTTGAAGTGAGCTGCATTTACAGCACCTAATCACAAGGGACACTCACAGATGGGCTGGCTGGATGGGCTCGGAAGTTTTATAAGTGTGCTGCACTTTACAGGTGATGTTGTAGATCATTTTTTAAATTCATTCACGGAATGTGGGTGTCACTGGCATTTATTGCCCATCTCTAATTGCTCTTGAGAAGGTGGTGCTGAGCCGCCTTATACAACTGAGTTTGCTAGACCATTTCAGTAGACAGTTAAGAGTCAACCACATTGCTGTGAGTCGCATATAGGCTAGACCTGGTAAGGACGGCGGATTTCCTTCTGATACTAGTTTTTATTCCAGATTTGTTTAATTAACTGAATTTAAATTCCTCAGCTGCAGTGGTGGGATTTAAACTCTTATCTCCAGCATTAGCCCAGGCATCTGGATTACTAGTCTAGTAACATAACCACTATGGCCCCAAGTTTCCACATGATTTGCTCCTGATTTTTAGGAGCAACTGGTGTAGAACGGAGTATCTTAGAAATCGGAATTCTCCACATTTAGTTTTCTGCAGTTCTAGTCAGGTAGAACAGTTTCACTTTGGAACAGAATTTTTTTTTCAAAAGGGGGCGTGTCCGGCCACTGACGCCTGATTTCAAAGTTTCCACAGTGAAAACGTACTCCAAACTAACTTAGAATGGAGTAAGTGAAGATTTTTGTACGCTTGAAAAAACCTTATCTACACTTTAAAAAATCAGGCGCAGGTTACAAATTAGGCGTCGGGAACGAGGTGGGGGGGGGGGGAAGGGAAGTCATTAAATTCTACAATCAATCCTTAGTTATACTTATACAAATATTATACAAATAAATCCAACCTGAATAAAAATTTATAAGCAAAGAAAAGATTAAATAAACCATGTTCCTACCTGTGTGAAAGTGCTTCAGGCAGGCCTTTCAGGCAGCGGTGTGGCGTCAGTGTCTCGACGGCAGCGGCAGCAAGCAGCCTTCGAGCTGAGCTGCAGTGCTCGAGGCAGGGGTGTGGCGTCAGTGTCTCGTCTCGACGGCAGCGGCAGGCAGCAAGCAGCCTTCGAGCTGAGCTGCGGTGCTTGAGGCAGGCCTTCATTCCCCGCGAAGATGCAGCACCCGGACGGACTTGAGGCCATTCGGCCATGGGATTGCAGCGGCGTCAGTGGCTGGCCAGGAGCCGAAGAAAGAACAGCAGCAGCCTTCGAGCTGTGAGGGGGACTGACTGACGCCATTTGGACAGGGAGAGGCAGCCACATCGACATCTTTATATTTAAATTTGCAGAATGGGTGCACCACATATTATGCAATGGTTTGCTTCCTCATGCAAGAAATTCTTTGTTCTTGGTGGAAGTTGATCCATTGCAAAGTTGAATTGGCACTTTTATTTCTCCAAACACACAGTCCTTAATTTGCAGGCACCGGTTCTGCAAGTTTAGCAGTGAAAAGCTGAACTCACTGATTTCAGCAGGTGATTTATTCAGCAGTGCTGCTAAAAGCACTCCCTCACACACAGAAATATCAAGAAAATTAAAATACAAGCCTTTGCAGGGGTCCAAGAAACAAATCTTCACTTTTTCTGCAGTACTTTTAAAAATGGCCGAGTGCCAATGTTTACTTCAGACTGCGCGTGCGCGACCGCTCCAACGCGCACGCGCAGGGTTGCCGGCACCAAGAAGCCTCATTTCAATTGTACCCACCCCCTCCTACTTACAAAATCGGTGCAAGTGGTAGGCTCCGCCCCGTGCGCCACGCCAAGCAGACATTTTTTTCCTGCGCCGTTTTCGGCGCGAAAAACAGGCGCCCAGCTCTGAGGTGCGCCTTTTACGCCGCGTGTGGAAACTTGGGGCCTATGTTACTGTACTGTAACAGGTACTTTGTGCAATATTTTCACTGGCGACCTTGATTATTTTCATAAATATATCCATACATGAAAGTTTATCAAGAAACCTAGAAAAGAATTAAACTACTTTGGTATTTTACTAAACAGTAAAAAGTACAACCTATTACTGTCCCAATGAAGTATTTATTTGTTTAAAGAGTTTCACAGCAAATTTATTCAGTACAATATTATAACAAGTAACTAGTGGATTTCCCACTTTCCTGTGATATTGCAGTGTTGCTGGTGCTTTTAGCAGCTGGTAGAAGTGTAAGTAAAAACATTTGCTGAGTACCCGTACTATTTTTTACATTAAAAAAAAATTCCACTATAAATAATGGTGCAATTATGTAAGTCAGAAAACCCCAAACCGCAAACAACTTCAGTTTAATGCACCGTGCTTCATCAGTATCTAGATCCTGCCACTAATTCATAATTTATATCAATCAGTTTTGCAGTTTTGAGACTCAGAAACCAAAGCATACCACAGAAATGTACTATTTTTAAGTTTTGAAAGTTTTTTTTGTGTTTCAAATGAAACATTACAGCACAGAAGTTTTATGCAAGGGTTAAGATTAAGAATTAGGGTTTGGACTGCATTGCAGACTATAATATACATACTTATACAGTGGTAAACTTGCTAACCAATTCAAAATGGGTTCCTTATGTACCTAGTGACATACATCTAACTTTAAAGGAACTCCTCTCCTAAAATCATCTGGAGATAAGGAAGGGTGCAGTAAGAACTGATGCAGTACCTTTGTCAGTTCACTGTCTGATGCTGAACCAGACTGTTTGCAACCTCAACATCCTACTTGACACTGATCTGAGCTTCCGACCCTATATCTTCTCCATCACCAAAACTGTCTACTTTCACGTCCGTAATATCGCCCGTCTCTGTCCCTACTTCAGCCCATCTTCTACTGAAACCCTCATCCATGCTTTTGTTACCTCTAGACTCGACTATTCCAATGCTCTCCTGGCCAGCCTTCCACCTTCCACTCTCCATAAATTTGAGCTTATCCAAAACTCCGCTGCCCATATCCTGACTCGCACCAAGGCCCACCACCCTTGTGCTCACTGACTTACACTGGCTCCCGATCCAGCAATGCCTCGCTTTTAAAAAAAATTCTCACCCTTGTGTTCAAATAGCTCTCTGGCTTTTCCCCTCCTTATCTCTGTAATCTCCTCCAGCCCTACAACCCTCTGACAACTCTGCATTCCTCCAATTCTGGCCCCCTGTGCATCCCTGATTTCTTTCACACCTTCATTGATGGCTGTGCCTTCAGCTATCTAGGCCATAAGCTCTGAAATTCCTTCCTTAAACCTCCCCGCCTCTCTCTCTCCTCCTTTAAGACACTTCTTAAAACCTACCTCTTTAACTTGATTACCTGTCCTAATGTCCCCATTTGTGGCTTGGTGTCAAATTTTGTCTGATAACACTCCTGTGAAGTGCCTTGGGATGTTTTACTATGTTAAAGGTGTTATATAAATGCAAGTTGTTGTTGATGTTAAAACGCCAGACCAAACATTCAAAACTTTATGTTGCAGATAATGATTTTTTTTTTGATTCTGCAGTAGAGATGCTGAATAGGCTACTGCTCCCCAAGATCATGCCAGTTCTGCTCTATAACCAGATACAAGATGTTGAGAAAGACTTGGTGTTTTTCTCTGCTGTGGGGAAACATTTTGTCTCTGCTGAAATTTTCACGGGAGGAGATTGTGGGATTAACCCAGATCTTCTTGCTCCACTGATGCAGGACCCTTCTGATTTTTACCCACTTCCTCTGGTCAACATTGGTTAAAATGGCAGCAGAAAGTTACCTCAGTAAAGCTGAGTGGATATCAGTAACCAAAATACTTCGTTTTTTCTCATTGTTCATTGGTTAAAGTAGGCTTTTACATTGGTGAGTTCCTAATCTTATTTAATTGTTAGCATCTGTTGTCCCTCAGTTCCATAATAACATTTTTTAAATTTGCCCAATCTCACTCTAAAGCGATTAAAGACTGAATTTGCAATCTGATGTCAATTTGAAAGCTGACACTATTTTAATATTAAAGAAAGATCAAATCACATTTGCTCTTTAGGGATTACAGTAACACAAGGGAATACAGTAAGTAGCGTATGTGTTTAATCATTTGTGATTCACAGGTGAACTTAATGTGATTCACTTTATGTACAAAGACCACCAATCACTATCACAACAATACATTTAAAGGTTTGAATCTGCAATAGGGCGGCACCTAATAAGGCCAACCCAAAATGTGGCTGTTACACATGGGTTTAACTGCGCTAGTGGCTAAACTCTAGTCTTGTGCGGAATTTCAGAAAAGGTACTGTGTTCTTCAAAATGTGCTGTTTTATGGTGATACTCATACTCCTTTACAATGTATGCGCAATATAATGAGAAACTAGTTTTATAACCGAAAATCTAGCACCTTTGCATAAACTAGCCTTATACACTATCCTGTGATCGTGCCTTGTATTATTTGCTATCGCAATCACCGTCTCACTTGCTTGGTTTATAAACCATACCTGATCATATCATAAGATACAAATCTGAACCATTAAATTTAGCTGTGGGGGCAGATGGAAACAGAAACATATGCCACCGGTTGGCGGTATTACTGGAAGATGCAAATCTATGGTTTAACCTAGACCACAGAATATGAGCACAAATCCAAAGATTGTGCATATGGTATGAAACCAGAATTGTTTGAGAACGTGGAAGCACAATTTTAGGGTTTTAATATAACACACGGAAAGACCAGCTGGTCCATCAAGGCTGCCCCACAATCATGATGGCTGGAGCATAATGACTAAACACTTCCTTCCTCTTCTCCACCCCTCCACCCCACCTCCTCCCCTCCACCATTCATTTTCCTGGGAGAGGGGGAAAAAAACAGAGACACAATGTTTCAATGGTTTATCTTGTACGCACCAAAGCTGCTTCTGCTCTAGTAAAGACATTAACACTTAAAAACCAGAGAAGAAATGCATAATAATTTTAAATAAAAAAACAAGTTAACAAGTTGGATAAGCTGGGTTTGTTTTCTTTGGAACAGAGGAGGCTGAGGGGAGACCTTATTGAGGTGTATAAAATTATGAGGGGCCTGGATAGAGTGGATAGGAAGGACCTGTTTCCCTGGGCAGGGGTGTCAACAACCAGGGGGCATAGATTTAAAGTAATTGGTAGGCGATTTAGAGGGAATTTGGGGGGGGGGAATTCTTTTCACCCAGAGGGTGGTGGGGGTCTGGAACTCATTGCCTGAAAGGGTGGCAGAGGCAGAAATCTTCACCACATTGAAAAAATACTTGGATGTGCACCTGAAGTGCCGTAACCTACAAGGCTATGGACCAAGAGCTGGAAAGTAGGATTAGGCTGGATAGCTCTTTGTCAGACAACGCAGGCACGATGGGCAGAAATGGACTCCTTCCATGCTGTAAATTTCTATAATTTAACATTCTCAAGCAAGACGTTCAATCCCACCATCTCGGTACAGCGAATGATTAGGAAACATCTGGTTGTCATATAACAAAACACACCAGGGGAAACTTTCCAATGGGTTATCTCAATTTTTGGGTGTAACGGATCAGAAAAAGGGGCGATCTGTTATACTGGATCTTAAGATCATTTGGCACATTTGTGTGCATTTCCAATCATGAATTTGATGGCAGTTTCATTTCAATAATGATGAAATTGCCCTCAATTATGTAATTTAATAGTTCAAGCAATTTCCTAGCATTCAGAAATACTTGTTCCTGCTATTTAAATTGGGTATCTAGATTTGTAGGCACAGAAGTGGATTTAAAGAACCCCACTTGAATATTTCAGCAACATGTTCAATCCATTTCTGAGCTCTTTTCCTTGCTTTTTTTGTTGCTATTGTCACTTAGTTGTTTGGAAGCCTTTACGGTAATTGTTGTAGCACAGCCATTTTTTTTGCAACACTAACAATGGGTTTCCCCGTGGGAATCACCCTGTACTTGTGCTTTTTACAGGAAGATGAGGAGGGCCAATGGAAAGAAGCCAAGCAGGTCAGCCTGCACTTACACATCAGTACCCAGAGACCTGCATTTACACAAGGGTGCAAGTACTTTCTTTTATCATGGAGCAGTGCATATCCAAAGGGAGGACATAACAGCAGACCGAATGTCATCAATGCAATATGTGAAGCTTTTATTAACCTTAATGCTGGGGGTTATTTTAAATCATCTCAATCATAGTACTCATGCTTTTAAGTGCTACTGAATGACAAAGGCATGCTAGGGAAATCAAAAGCCAACAAAGCTTGATTGGCCATACCTGCCAGGATGTCACCAACCATATCGACAGACCAGGGCACACCTACTTGCAACAACCATAGAGAACACTCTTCAAAGGCTCCAGAAAGAACTTGTATTTATATAGCAGCTTGCCTCGCTTCAGGATATCCCAAGTGCTTCACAGCAAATTGGCTGCCACATTACTGTTGTAATGTGGCAGCCAATTTGCACACAGCTAAGTTCCACAAACAGCAATGAGATAATGATCAGAAAATCTGTGCTTAAAGGATAAATGTTGGCCTGGACACTGGGAGAACTCCCCTGCTCTTCTTTGTACAGTCCAGATCAGTAGAGAACCAGAAGCAGGGCTGTTACTACACACCACAGGGCTAGCACTGCCAGTTGCAATAATAGTTAGCTGCAGCCTCAACTCAGCCTACAACTTTCCAGGCATGACGCAATGCTGTTCTACAGAATGTCTGTATCAAACTGGGTCAACGGTTTTGCAACAACCTCATTCAGTACCACCTTTACTTCACCAGGCACTAAAAGGTGGATCTGATGCTTAACTGCTAAATCATTTGCCTGTAAATTCTGCATTGTGTATTCACATTTGGTTTCTTTTCCAGTCATTTTTGCTTGCTGCTTACCCATCTCCCCATAATCTTGACCATGGATGCTAATGGATTGAAATGTCTCTTAAACCTTTCCAAAGGCTCTTAAGAATTTTTCATCCCGATGCAGCTACTTAAGAGCCCCATCCCTTCAAATATTACCAGGGCCAGAAAATACCCTAGCTTCTCTAAACTACAATATTGTATTTTTAGAATATAAAAATCATATTAGATACATTGATCTACATCACATGCAACTGTACAGAACTCCTGATAGATATTTGAATGTATTTTCTTAACCTTTGTTTATAGGTTCTCTCACATTAAACATTCCCTTGCCAATACCATTCACTACAGCAGACCCAGCTCTGAATCTTCTTTCCCTTTCCCTGATCTCTGCTCCATGCTACCTCCTGAAAGGAAGGATAGACCAGGAACTCCCTGCATGCAGCAACTCTGGGCCCAAGTCTACCTCTTCTTAAGTTTGCTTAACTCCTTTCATCTCATCCTCGGGACTACAAATAAAGTTCAAATATACAACTGAGGGTGCAGAGCATTCGACAATATATCACCTTTTAGTTTATTTGTGCTCTAAAACAATACACACAAAGGACCTCTTTTTCTTTTCGTGCCTAAAGTTGTAACAAATACAGCACCTGTCTGTGGCCTATCAAACACAGCTGCTTCTATAGTACAACATCAACTTGCATTTATACAGTGCATTTAATGGAGTAAAAAGTCCCAAGGCGCTTCACAGGAGCGATTATCAAACAATATTTGACACCGAGCCACATAAGGAGAAATTAGGATAGGTGACAAAAGGTTTGGCCAAAGAGGTAAGTTTTAAGGAGCACCTTAAAGGAGGAGCGAGAGGTAGAGAAGCAGAGGGGTTTATGGAGTGAATTCCAGAGCTTTTCCAGTTATCTTATCAACTGATAGTAACAATTCCCCCAACAACATATACTCATTTGATCCGCACTATATTTCCAGTAGAATATCAATCAGTTCTCTTGCAGCTGCTTTTTCTGACGTGACTGTAAACTGTACAGAGTACATCACTCTGGAAAATGACACCCGCACAATGTTTTTATTTCCAGGATTCTGCTCCAACTGTAGTACTTGCATTCAAAATCAAAAGTTAAAATTCACATTCCTTAAGCAGAATTCAAGGATTATACCCCTAAGTGTTGATCAACAATCATTTATTCTTGTACACCATCTTTTACTTGACTTCTCCATCTCCATGACACAAATCATTTACCTGTGGAAAGGCACTCCAGTGACCTGACCCAGACCTCTCTGTGTGCCTCTGTAACTTGCCACAAGCAAATGCAAGACTGATGGAGAAGGATTCAATGGTCAATCTTCCATCCCTCCATATTAGAAAGTGCCTCAGTGAAGTGGGCTGGCTTACCACTTGGGTTAGCCCTTCATCTCCAGTTAGTTAATTATCATAAGCAAGCTCATCATGGAAGCTAATAGACCTAGTCATCACACCCATTTCTCCCTCTATCAGTCCCTCCAGCTTGTTGACATTCAGCACAAATATCTACCATCTCATCACTGGTCTCCTATGTAGTCTTTTTCCAACTAGAACCCACACCATCACCTTTCAATCTACCAATGTACAGCCATGTTTCCATCCCATCACCAGCTTTTCCAATTATTTTTGGACTACTCACTAAAATATTAAGTTGCTGGTTAAATATAAACAGTTTGAAGAAAGGTTTTATTGTTTTGAAATTCTAGCTTCACCGAGAAGGACCCAATTTAGTCTTGATCCAGCCTCACTGGAGCTCCAACATACTCTGAGTCATGGCGCAGTAAGATCCATGTCTCTGCCCTCATCTCATCCTGCTTAAGAATGAGAGGATTTGGCCAGTCTTACAAAACCGAAGAAGAAAATGTTCAAATAAAATAAAGTTGATTGAAGGCCTTAAATGGCACTGTGCAAAATTGGAATATGAATACCTAATGTGTATGAAATTATATTGTCCATATTTTAATGGAGGTGGTTAACCAGTTTTAAATAGGCTAATAACACCATTAAAATAACAGTGAAAGCAATCTTGTCTAAATATGAAACTGCATAATTTCAAGCCAAAGTGTTTAAATTAAAGATGTTATGATTGTACTCGGGAGTTAATTTTAATAAGTATTCCTGTTTTTTTTTAAAGTGGTCCGATTGAGCACATTGTTTATGTAATATATAGTATAGTGACAAAGACATTAACCAAATTAGACAACTCATGTATTCAACATTGTAGATCTAAAGAATTATATGTCAAACAACTGAACTCGACTATGTTTTTCAACAGGTTTTTTTTTGGGGGGGGGGGTGCGGGGGACTCTATACAACATAATCAATTTAAACATTCTGTATTATAGTCAAGCCTCATTCATTTGGTGTCCCAACACCAATTTTGCTTCAAACATGTAATCTCTTGAGCCGGAGCCAACTCCAATAAAAATAGATATGTAGCAGAGGTTGGCGTGTCTAAATTATTTTGTAATCTGTCCAATATTTTTGACCTTATGAATCGCACATCGCTGAAAATTAATGGCTGTAGAATAAATCCCAACCTCAGTACAAGATCAGACATCTCAGATATTTAACTTTACACTGCCCCGTATCTCCTTGATGGCGAATACTGTTTCAGAAAAACTGCTGTGCGAAAAACGATAACCGAATGGGACAGATCTTAAAACAGGAGCATTCAAAAAAAAACTGTAAACAATGCACACCGAAAATCTCCGGCTAGCGGGTGACCCGCACTGTATGGGGATTGTTTTATTACAGTTCAGTTCGCAGGAAATTATGTACAGTGAGAATCTGAGAGAGAAATATCCGAGCGTTGCACAAAAGATCTATTTACATTTAAACTGTCCGTAAACTCCGCGCAGAGGAACCCCCTTTGGATGCAACACGGGAGTATTGTTGTCCTGAAAACTAGCGACCAAAACACTGCCAACAATGTGGATCTCACAATAATAACCTCCCCCTTCTCCCGGGGAGATCCGGCGGCCACAACATCCTTCCCGCAGCTCGGGCTCAGAACTCACCGGTGTCCTGGCGGCTGGAGCTCGGCGGCCCGTCCGTTACAGCCAGAGCTGCGAGTTATAGGAAAGCCAAAGTCTCGGCTCCATCATTCGCCATGACAGATTGTGAGGAGTTCTCACCTCTGACCTCTCACCTCCCTCCCTCCCTCCCTCCCTCGCTCGTCCCCGCCCCCCTCCCCGCGCGCTCAAACCCACCGGAACTGCATCCGGCGCGAGGCGAGAGTGCGCGAGGCGCCCGTGCAGCGTGCAGGCGGCCTGCAGGCTTGTCCCAGTGCAAGAGCGCGGCCAGTGCTGCAGGCTTGTCCCAGTGCAAGAGCGCGGCCAGTGCTGCAGGCTTGTCCCAGTGCACCAGTTCCAGTGCAAGAGCGCGGCCAGTGCACCAGGCTTGTCCCAGTGCACCAGATCCAGTGCAAGAGCGCGGCCAGTGCTGCAGGCTTGTCCCAGTGTTCCAGTTCCAGTGCAAGAGCGCGGCCAGTGCTGCAGGCTTGTCCCAGTGCACCAATTCCAATGCAAGAGCGCGGCCAGTGCTGCAGGCTTGTCCCAGTGCAAGAGCGCGGCCAGTGCACCAGTTCCAGTGCAAGAGCGCGGCTAGTGCTGCAGGCTTGTCCCAGTGCAAGAGCGCGGCCAGTGCTGCAGGCTTGTCCCAGTGCACCAGTTCCAATTCCAGTGCTAGAGCGCGGCCAGTGCAAAGGAGTATTTAGCAATCCTTTCAACAACAGAAAGTCAGAAACATCGGCCTTTTTTTTTTTGGGGGGGGGGAGGGATTTTTTTGTGACAGCCGGAGTGTTTGACAGCCGCTTATTATTATAACTGCCAATTCCCACTGTGCTTGTAGTGAGGCTCACTCACTCACTTTGGATTAAACATGACCTATTTATGTAGCTTCTAATGTATTAAACAATCCTCCTGCGCGTGCATGCATTTTGGCTGTCAGCATTTTCAATTATAAATGTCAAGGTCCCAAGTTTATGATGGGAACTGATTATGCCAACTTATTATTCTGTAATTGCACCCTCCCACATTACGACAGTGACTACACTCCAAAAAGTACTTCATTGGCTGTAAATCGCTTTGAGACGTCCGGTGGTCGTTAAAGGCGCTATAGAAATGCAAGTCTTTCTTTTCCCCCCATGGAGACACTGCAGACCCGCCACTGGCAGGAGGGTGTAATTACATTGTAACAAGTTTACATCGTTTTCATTATAAATGTGGATATATGGGAATATTAAAATTGTGCCGGCATTACAACTGCGAGTTATGACATGGGCTGCGGAATTTTGGAGTTTACGTAGGGTGGAATGTGGTAGGCGAGCCAGGAATAACTAACTGACAGAAAATAGAGAGTCGGGATAAATGGTTCATTCTCTGGTTGGCAATCAGTAACTAGTGGGGTGCCGCAGGGATCAGTGCTGGGACCCCACTATTTACAATCTATATTAACAACTTGGAAGAAGGGATTGAGTGTAACATAGCCAAGTTTGCTGAGATACAAAGATGGGAGGAAAAGCAATATGTGAGGAGGACACAAAAAATCTGCAAAAGGACATAGACAGGCTAAGTGAGTGGGCAAAAATTTGGCAGATGGAGTATAATGTTGAAAAGTGTGAGGTCATGCACTTTGGCAGAAAAAAAGTCAAAGAGCAAGTTATTATTTAAATGGAGGAAGATTGCAAAGTACTGCAGTACAGCGGGACATGGGGGTACTTGTGCATGAAACACAAAAGGATAGTCTGCAGGTACAGCAAGTGATCAGGAAGGCCAATGGAATCTTGGCGTTTATTGCAAAGGGGATGGAATATAAAAGCAGGGAATTCTTGCTACAGCTATACAGGGTATTGGTGAGGCCACACCTGGAATACTGCGTGCAGTTTTGGTTTCCATATTTACGAAAGGATATACTTGCTTTGGAGACAGTTCAGAGAAGGTTCACTAGGTTGATTCTGGAGATGAGGAGATTGACATGAGGAAAGGTTGAGTAGGTTGGGCCTCTACTCATTGGAATTCAGAAGAATGAGAGGTGATCTTATCAAAACGTATAAGATTGAGGGGGCTTGACAAGGTGGATGCAGAGAGGATGTTTCCACTGATGGGGGAGACTAGAACTAGAGGGCATGATCTTAGAATAAAGGGCTGCCCATTTAAAACTGAGATGAGGAAAAATTTCTTCTCTCAGAGGGTTGTAAATCTGTGGAAGTCGCTGCCACAGCGAGCTGTGGAAGCTGGGATATTGAATAAATTTAAGACAGAAATAGACAGTTTCTTAAATGATAAAAGGATAAGGGGTTATGGGGAGCGGGCGGGGAAGTGGAGCTGAGTCCATGATCAGATCAGCCATGATCTTATTGAATGGCAGAGCAGGCTCGAGGAGCCGTATGGCCTACTCCTGTTCCTATTTCTTATGTTCTTATGTAGTACATTAGAGTAGTCAAGTCTAGAGGTAATAAAGGCATGGATGAGGGTTTCAGCAGCAGATGAACTGAGGCAGGGGTGGGCCAGGTAATGTTATGGAGGTGGAAATAGGAGGTTTTAGTTATGAAGCGGATATGTGGACAGAAGCTAATTTCAGGGTCAAATTAGGTTGCGAACAGTCTGGTTCAGCCTCTGACAGATGCTTGGGAGAGGGATGGAGGCTAGGGAACGCAGTGTGTGGTGGTACCAAAGACAATGGCTTCGGTCTTCCCAATATTTAATTGGAGAACATTTCTGCTCATCCAGTACTGGATGTCGGACAAGCTGTCAAACAATTTAGAGACCGCGGAGGAGTCGAGAGAAGTGGTGGTGAGGTGGAGCTGGGTATCGTCAGTGTACATATGGAAACTGACGCCGTGTTTTTGGCTGATGTCGCCAAAGGGCAGCATATAGATGATAGGTCCTTGGGGGACACCAGAGGTAACGATGCGGGATTGTGAAAAAAAGCCACTGCAGCTGATTTTCTGGCTACGATTAGACCATGAGTGTCTCAGTGAGGATTGTTCAAACTGATTGGTTGAAGAGCCTTGCTGACTCTTTTTTTTTATCACATACACCACAGATGCCCTGTAGAGGACAAAGTGCTGGATCAGACACTCGATGACAGCAAGTCCACATTGAAAAATCCGCAAAAACTCTGTGGGCAGCTGTCAACATAGTGAACGGCGAGCGATGTTCCTTTGTCATTGACCGCAAAGTCCAGGCCAATAAAAAAATCTTAACATCTGTGTGTACATTCTGTCAACTTTCTATTCTAAATTCCTAAGTCCATATTTATAATGGAAACTGCCTATGGAAGCATGTCACATTGTATTCACACCTTCTCACGCTCTTTCCACCCCCACTCCACCCCACCCTCCTAGTGGAGGCACTGTAATCCCACCACTGGATGGAAGGTGAAATCAGTGACAAGTTTATATAGGCAGTTCCATTATAAATATGGAAATGGAAATATTTAAAATAAGGGACAGAATGTACGATTTTAAAATGGCGTCTGAATTTCATCAGTGCCCCCCCTAGCCTAATTGCCCTTCATCTTACCTGAAAGCTGCACTTGGTTTTGACTTCTCGTAATCTCAGGAATTGACCAAGGGCCTGACACTTGGATACCCAACCCATGCCATGGGACCCTCTCATGGCGGGCCAATCTTGATTAATTGAACATAGCTATAAAGGTAGGGCTATCTCAGCACTCAAAGCAGCACTCCATGACCTCTATTCAAACTACAGGACTACGTGGCTTATAATTAATCCTTGAATAACCGTGGCTCTATAGTGATCCCTTGCTCAGGGGAGCGATTATGACCTTCCATAGATTTAGTTATTGGGGCTCTCAACAACCTCTCCAATGACAGATTGTACACCACAGAGATACCATTGCTCTTGGACACATACTTCAACAAAAAAAAAAACAGCTTGTCATTGGCACTGGCAGGGATTTGGTCACAATGCTGTAAGCACTGATAAAATAATACTTGGACTGGAACCACTTGTTAATAAGAATTTCAACACATATATTTTTGCATCTTTTTATCCAATACGATGGGTGTCCAATACATTAGCCACGAGGAGTAATTGGGAATCCAGATGTGGGTAATTGTATTTCTGATTAGTAAATAAGTAATAGACACTGTCATTTGGCATGTAATCTCAATACTCATATTTGCATGGCATTTGCATGTGAACTTTAACTTTTTTGTGCGTTTGTTGGTAAAATGTTAAGATGAAAAGCAAAGTGTGTTGTGTTTTTGACTGATGTGAATGCTTTTCTTCCTTGGTTAGTGAATGGTGATAGATGTTTGTTAAGTAAATATACACAAGTGAAGTACATTTACCTGTATAGTATGAGTGTATCTAAAATGTTTTCTCATAAAATTAATGCATGCAGCTAAAACCATGTTGCCATCCATCTGTGCTAGTCAGCAGTTTCTATTGAGCAACACTGATCTAATATAATCTTTCCTCTCACTTTCTTTGGTTTTGATTTATGTTTATGAATTTTCCAATATGATGGAATTGATTTCCTCTGAAACATTTTAGAATTTTAATTTATGATATTTTACAGTTTCCACCCCAAAGACTCTCTTAATTCATTTCCATCAAGCACATCAGGCACACTTGAAAGTGTCACACACGCACAGTCTCTGTCATACTTGCACTTTCATCATTTCACCTACCATGTTTCTAAAATAACTATAAATATAAATGAACCAATAGAGTAACTATCAATGAACTGGGAACATCTTAAAAAGATATAAAAACAAAAGTGAGAAAAACAGTAATTTTCTGCATTTATTTTCTAAGCTGGCCTTTCCCCAAAGGTAGGAACCAGGGATTTACAATCAGCTGCCAATTGCGAGACAAACTTCCCTTAGCAACAGTAATGAATACAGGATGGAATCTTAAATTGATGTACCAAATTAAACAGAGCCACTTTGGCAGAGGAATAATACATTGTGTGTTATGTGATATAACACTCCTCTCACTTTAAAACAATGCATCCTTAAACTTGCCATCAGTAACGCAATGGAGGTCAGCCTATAATTTCCCTCTCTGTTATTGGTTTGTTCTCAGTCAGACCTCTTTCTTCAAAATTTGATGTCCGTTCTCTTCCTATTTGAGTTAATTGTTGGGGCTGGTAATAGTATTCATCAAAAAATGTAAATCTGGTAGCAGAGGAGCTCTGTGAAATTTCAGCAATAGTCAATGGGCTGAGCAGCTTTTAATGGTTGGACTCATTTGTTCTGGCCGAAGTTAATGCATTAATTCAGATAATAATATTTGTTGGACTCCGTTGAGTCTTTTGCATCTGAGGGAGGATTAGTTCATTAGGGGGCACATCTCAAAAACGTCACCAAGTTGTTTATGATCTGTATTCATTTACAGATTGTTGCGGTCAACAATCAGATATGTGATGGACTGCTGTTAAAATTAAAAATGAGGTACCATGGACAAATAACTGAGTGTTGTGGTACCAATCTCACTGATCCCATGATAAAATTGGCAGATATCATTCAGGCTTGGACGCAATGTACTCTGAAAAGCTTCTGTACACTCTGGTACATAAATAGAATGGAGTCTCTGAATCTGTGTTTGTATAGTTCTGTTTGACCAGTCTTGGGTACATGAACAGATAGAGTTCATTGTTATTCCTATGAATATTCGCTCAGCCTGGATTAAAAGAACTGCTTGACAATATACTTCTAGCCCCTAATGCAAAAGAAAAGATTATGTTCACTAAGGCTACCAATTTAGTGAGAATGTTAAATCCCCAAACCTAGCTAATGTGGAATAGAATTTTGATCACTGTCCCATTGATCCACTCGTAGTGTTGAAAACTTCAATCAAATCATCTCAAAATTTAATCTTTTCCAAAGAAAATAATCCCACCTTCCTTAAACTTTCTTCATAACAGAATGTAGCCCATGCTGATAAAATATCCTTAAGCAATGACATCATGGGAAAAAATAAAATAGAGGACAAGACAATTAATGGGGAATGCAATATTTTGCTACAAAATATCTGAAAGTCTAGTATTTTAAAGTTGCTGAAGACTATCTTTATGAACAATTTCACATGTTATGTACATTATCTAATGAAGTACAATAAGCTTTAATTAATCTGTGAATCGTCAAAATTTACTGCAGTTCCAAAACTGATAAATATTTGTATTATTTCAAGTAATGCACTGTACCAAGAGGTACAATGTCAATGTTTCAATCCATTTGTTTGATAGTACAGAATTTCCAACCATTTATTATAGTATTGAAATGATCAAACAAAAAATATTGCGTTTTCTAAACATAGATTAGCTCAGCTATATGGAGCCATATGCATAGAACAGCATGCAGTTAGACACAGAACAAACACACACAAAGCCATATGCACAGAACAGCAAATATACATTAATATAGTAACATAAACATAGTATGTAATAAAGAAGTTATGAGTACTGTTTTGCAACGTGAACATGAACCAATAGCAACAACAATAGCATATCTTATTCATAAATATAAATTCTAAATATTGAAAAACTAGAGTCGCATACAGAATAATGAATGGTTTATAAATATATTGATTTTGATCTGTTACCTTCTATATTGCTTAAAAGCTGCATTTTCACTTATTGGTGAAATATGGCCAAAATTATGTCAGTATATGGGTTTGGACACTGAGCTCAGGATTGAATAGGATGCCTAGATTGCAAACAGTCGGGTTCAGCCTGAGACAGTGACCGTGGCAGGAGATGGAATTGGTGGCAAGGGTAAGTATTTTATTGCTGGAGCAGAAGCCAATGGCTTCAGTCTTCCCAATGTTTAACTGGAGGAAGTACTGGTTTATCCAAGACTGGATGTTGGACAAGCAGTGTAACAACAGAGATAGCGGAAGGCTTGCGAGAGGTATTAGAAAGGTAGAGCTGACCCCATGTCTGCAGATGATGTCACCAAGGAGCAGCATGTAGCTGAGGATGAGAAGGGGGGCAATGATGGATTTTTGGGGTCTCTGGAAATAACAGTGTAGGGGTGGGAAGAGAAGCCATTTCTGGAGATGCTCTGGCTATAATTGGATAGGTAAGTGGAACCAAGCAAGGTCAGTCTCACTGAGCTGGAAAATGGAGAAGTGTTGGAGGAGGATGATGTGGTTGACTGTGATCAAAGGCTGCAGAAAGATCAAACAAATTGAATCTCCTGGAAAAGATGAGCTCGAGATGGCATGAAGGGAGATAGGAAAGAACTAGAGAAGGATATAGGTGGGGGAAGTTTGGGGGAAGTTTTTTTTATTGGGCAAAGTGAAGGGGGTAAGCAGCAGAGGAAGCTGGACAGATGGTCTCAATCTTAAATGACAAAGAAGACCATGAGCTCTTCATACTTGTTGATGGTGAGGATGGAAGAGGCATTTTCAGCTGCTTCATCAAAGACTTATCAATCTGTCATAGGGTCAGGACTGATGTTGCTTACTGATGATTCCAGCATTCAGTTCCATTCGCAATTGCTCTGATGTTGAAACAGATAATGCCAGCCTACAGCAGGACCTGGACAATATCCAGGCTTGGGTTGACAAATGGCAGATAACATTTCCACCATGTAGGTGTTAGATGATGACCATTTCAACAAGAAAAAGCTCAATCAACTCCCTGACCACCACTGCCGAGTCCTCCTCCATTCACAATTTGGAAATCACCCTTGACTAGAAGCTTAATTGCATCACCCATATCAATGCTACATGAACAAGGCAGAATCTGGGTACTCTGAGACATGTCTTTACGTTCTGATCCTTCAAAATTTCTCGACGATCTATCAAGAGTATGTTGGAATACTCACTGCTCACCTGAATAGTTGCAGCTGCAACAAACTCAAGAATCTCAACACCACCCTAGATAGAACTTGATCCTGCTCCTGGGCTCAATATCCACTACTCCACCACCAGTGCGCTGTGGTTGTAAAGTAGGCATACTACTTCAGGGAGCAGCACGAGCTGGTGCAGGAGATCGACGGCAGCGAAGAATGATGTCATCAAGGTCCAGGTCGGTGATTGGAGCGTGAGCAGATACAGCAGGAGCGGCGAAGGAGCAGCGAGTAGAGGGACGTGATCGGGGCCCAGGAGAGGCGTGAGTTCAGGGCCAGGGGCCCAGGGGCAGCACAGGCCAGCCCACACTGCGATATGTGTGCGCACTAGGTCCGAGCAGCAGAGCTGGTCTCCAGTTGTCTTGGTTAACCCTTGCCACTGGACCATACCTAGCTCTGTCAAGCCTGTGTGGTGGCTGGTGTGCAACAGCCACCCCACGTTAAAAAAATCCATGCACAGGCATCTTCCACCCTTCAGGATGTAGTTCGGGTCCTTTTTTGGCGTGGAAGCAAGTCATCCTCGTTTCGAGGGACTGCCTATGATGATGATGGTCGTTGTAAAACATACTACCTACATGATACATCTTCCTTTCCCTCCACTATTGTCAGCACAGCCTTATTAGCCATCTCAACTCCATTCTTCAGAACTCCCTCTCTGAACCCCCTTCTTGCTTTACTTATCTTTCCTTTTTTAAACATGTTCTTAAATTGCATTTTTTTCAACTGACTTTTGGCCATTTCTGTCAACTCTCCCAATGGTTAAGCATTCATTCATGTAATCCGTTTTGAAGCATGTTTTCTCCCTTCTTTGTAAAGTGCTTGAGATGTTTTCTAAGTTAAAGGCGCGACTTCAATGCTAGTTTTATTGTTATTGATGGCGTGTCAGGAGAAATACTGTTAAAGTGGCAATGCAAGCATAACAGATTACCCAGATCTGTCAATGGAGTGGCATTTCGACTGGTTTTAAAATCTAACCTATCTCTGTACAGGTTATAGCTAAAAATAAATGCAGTTCCATTTGTTTAAACAGATCTGAGATCTAGATCTGTTTCATTTTTTTGTAATCTTAAATCTCACTCCGCAATTTTCTGAGGGCGGCGGGGAATGACATTTGGTGCAAAGGCAAACATTGGATCGCATTTGGCAACAAACCAATGTGTCTTTTCACCGCTTCCTCTCACAGCTGCAGAGAGATTCCTCTCAGCACCCACAGCTCAGGCAATCTGGGGCCAAATGCACCCAGTTCACCGAGCTACAAGTGCTGCATTTTTCATGGGGCACGACGAATGAAACTGTAACTTAAACAAAAATTAAAAGGAAACTTAACAAATTAATCCAAAACTTTATTTTCCGGGGTGATGACGAAACGAATGTGTCCTTGCAATGTTTTTTCCTTCCCATTCATTGGCTGTAAAACATTTTGAGACATCCGGTGGCCGTGAAAGGCGCTATATCAATGCAAGTCTTTCTTTTCCGCCCCTTGGCAGGGCTCAGAAACCACGTGAGGTCCCCCCCCCACTCTCACTTTTTTGACGTTGCTCATACGCGCTTGCGTCACTTCCGATGACGCAGCACGCAGCCGCCACGCGACGTCAGTCGGCAGTCAGTCAGTGAGGTGGTTGGCGGGCGGGAGAGCGGCTGTGAATATCTGAGCGGATCGTCAGTGCAAGTGGTGACCCGGGCCGGCCGGCGACAAAACAGGTAACTAAACAAATCAGTCAATGCGTCCCGGGCTTGTCCTCGGCAGCTTCGGGAATGCAATCTCCCGCTCGCTCGGTTTCGGCTCGGAGACATTTGCTGTGTAGGGGGAGAGCCGAACGCGAGCGCTCGCCATTGACGACGGACGGAGGGAGATTGCGCAGTGGTTCGTCATGAGACCGTCAGCTGGAGCCCTGCGGCAGGCCACACGCCGCAACTCGGGGGGGGCCCCGGGGTGGGCCCTTGGTGCTGACCGACTGAGGTCATAGGCAGAGTTTGTCGGCCTTTCCCGCCCCCCGATTCTGGTTCAATTGCCGCTTTAACCCGGGGGTGTTGGCTGGGAGAGGCGGCATAAGCTGCTGGGAAAAGCAGTGCGACTCTGGGTGTTGTTGGTACATTGGCTGCCATAAGGCGAGAGGAATTGGGATAAGGTTTTTTTTTTGTTCAGTAATAAACTGGCAAATAAATAATAACCTAGCTTAGAATAAATGTCGATAGCTCCGTTATATTATGCAGCTCCCTCATGGAGTGACTTGAATTGCATTTCTTCTCGCGGATGGTATTCTGCCATTTTTGCCTCACACTGCCTGTACAATTGCAGTGGATGTAAAGTGAAATTTAAATGGTTTACGTAGACTTCATGGACATAGGAACAGGAGTAGGCCGTTCATCCCCTTGAAACTTGTTCCACCATTCAGTTAGGAACTGGAGAAAAATATGGCTTAAAGTAAAAGAAAAAATTAGACTTGCATTTCACGACTCTGGACATCCCAAAGCTCTTTATAACCAATGATGTACTTTTGAAGTGCAGTCACTGTTGTAATCATCATGGGCAGTCCCTCGAACGAGGATGACTTGCTTCCACATGGGTTCATAGATGTTTCAATGAAGGACCCAATATTCCAGTCCTGAACTCCAATTGAAGGGGTGCAAGATGCCTGTGTGTGCATTTTTTTAACCGTTGTACATCAACTACCCTACAGGCTCGACAGAGCTAGGCCTTTATCCAGTGACAAGGATTAACAAGGACGACTGGAGACTTGTAAGAAGTATGGCAGCCGATTTGCAGACAGCCAGCTCCCACAAACAACAATTAAATGAATGATCAGGACATCTGTTGGGGGGTGTTTGAGGGATAAATGTTGGCCAGGACACTGGGACAACTCCCTTGTTCTTCGAATAGTGCCGTGGGATCTTTTCTGCTGTCGAAATCTCGACCTCCGAAAAGAATGACTCTGACACTTACAGCTCCGGCAGAAGTTTTTTTTAATTTACTTGCTAGCAAGGAGCAGGTCACACTCAGTCAAGGGCTAAGTAAACACCTCCGAAATGGTACAATTTCACAAGATATTTATACAGTAAAACCCAAGTTATGGCCTCTCCCTGTGTATTGGCTCTGTCTCACAGTCAGTGAATACAGATAGTTAATTACTACATCCTTGTCCTGACATGGTTTCCAGATATTTCCTTTTGTCAGGGTTATTAGTTGGCCAGCCGGCCATTACTCCATGAGAGTGTGGTAATGAGCTATTACCTGTCTTGCATTGTGTCAGGATTGTTCAGTTTCCTAGTTAGTTATCTGTTTGCATCAAATGGATGAGGTCTCGACAAGAGATAATGGCTGGTGGTTTGAGTACAAAGAAAAGGGTGGGGTGACATGGAACTCTTGTCGTGTAGACAATAGGAGAGCACCATGGGGGGGGGGGGGTACTTGTCTTAGCATGACTTGTCTCCTAGCTGTCTGATGGCCATCAGCCATCTCAAACCAGGTTTAGCTGTTTATGCAAGCTGACTGATTTTATGCAGAAAGTTCTGGAAGGACCAGGACTCCATTTTGATATATATATATTACAAAGGGCACACAAATACCGTATGGTATCAGCTTAGATAAAAATACATTTCCACACTGCCTACCTGAGATGTCTCATCCGAAAGACAGCACCTTGAATAGTGCAGCACTCCCTCTGTACTGCGTTGAAGTGTCATTCTAGATTATGTGCTGGAATGAGACTTGAATCCATGATCTTCTACAACTGAACCAAGTCTGGCACTTGTAAAGTACATATAAAGCTCCTCTGTCCCAAATTTGTACTTGATATGCTATTCCTTTAGGTTTACCTGTATCTGTTCCACCTTGTTCCACCATTCAATTAGGAACTGGAGAAAAATAAGGCTAAAAGTTTAAAAAAAAATTAGATTTGCATTTCATGATTCTGGACATCCAAAGCTCTTTATAACCAATTCAAGACCCAAAGACACAGCCCTCTGGGGAGGCGTGATTGGCAGAGAGGGGGTAGGGAAAGCCAACTCCAGCAGTAACCTACTGACAAAATGTCTAGAACATGAACTCCTCATCACCAACACCCTGTTCCGCCAGAGGGACAAATACAAGGCATCGTGGCAACACTCTCGCTCCAAACACTGACACCTGCTCGACTATGCCATCGTCCGAGCCAGGGATCGCAAGGATGTGTGCATCACCTGTGCCCTGACAGGAGCCGGTGACTGCTGGACGGATCACTGCCTAATCTGATTCATCGTTGACATTAACATAGCCCCAAAGCAGAGGAGACAGCAGAAGCAGTGCTGCAAAAAAGGGCAATGCCGGGGCACTTAAAGACCCAGCTAAGAGAGCCCGATACAGCCAGCATTTCACAGCTAACGTGTGCCTTGATGACCCTGAAATGCTGAATGCCCAGAGCGCTTGGTCTGCCCCCCCCCAGGCCTCCATAACCAGTGCCTGGTCACTCAACTAGAAAACACCAGGACTGGTTTGCTGAAAATGATCAGGAGATCCAAGAACTAATAGATCGCAAGCGCAGAACATTTCTGAGCCTCAAGCAACAAACCAACTTGGGAGCAGCAAAGCAACATTACAGACGGCTCATGGCTGAGGTCCAACAAAAAATCCGGGACCTAAAGAACAGGTGGTGGATGGAGAAAGCACAGGAGATACAACAACTGGCCGACAGCAACGATAAGCGAGGATTTTTCATCGCAGTCAAGGCTACCTACGGTCCAGACTCACAAGCCCCACCCACTGCTGGCTAAGAATGGGGAAACACTCTAAGGACACCGAGGCTGTCGGGGCCCGCTGGAAAGATCACTTTGAAGATCTCCTCAACCGAGACTCTGCCTTTGACTCGAGTGTTCTCGACTCCATCCCACAGCATGCAACCCGCCACCACCTCAGTGAAACCCCAAGGCTGCATGAGGTAGGAAAAGTCATAAAACAGCTCAAGAACAACAAGGTTACGGGAGCGGATGGAATCCTTGCTGAGGCGCTAAAGTATGGCTGAGAGGTGCTGTTGGCGCGGATACATGACCTCATCTCTCATCTGGAGAGAGGAGAGCATGCCGGGAGATCTGAGATGCAGTGATCATGACCATCTTTTAAAAAAGGGGACAAGTCCGACTGCGACAACTACAGGGGAATCTCCCTGCTATCAGCCACTGGGAAAGTTGTCGCTAGAGTTCTCCTCAACCGTCTTCTCCCTATGGCCAAGGAGCTCCTTCCGGAGTCACACTGTGGATTTCGTCCCCTACGGGGCACAACGGCCATGATCTTTTCAGCATGACAGCTGCAGGAAAAATGCAGGGAGCAGCGCCAGCCCTTATACATGGCTGCCTTCTACCTTACAAAGGCTGATGACACTGTCAACTGCGAGGGTCTATGGAGCGTCGTCTTCCGTTTTGGATGCCCCCAAAAGTTTGTCAGCAACCTTCGCCTGCTCCACGACGACATGCAGGCCGTGATCCTTACCAACTGATCCATCACAGACCCAATCCATGTCTGGACCGGGGTCAAACAGGACTGCATCATCGCTCCAACCCTCTTCTCAATCTTCCTTGCTGCCATGCTCTACCTCACAGTCAACAAGCTCCCCGCTGGAGTGGAACTAAACTACAGAACCAATGGGAAGCTGTTTAACCTACGCTGCCTTCAGGCCAGGTCCAAGATCACCCCAACCTCTGTCGTTGAGCTACAATACGCAGACAACACCTGCATCTGCGCACATTCTGAGGCTGAACTCCAGGATATAGTTGATGTATTTACTGAGGCATATGAAAGCATAGGCCTTGCGCTAAACATCTAAGACAAAGGTCCTCTGCCAGCACTGCCCCCCCCCTGCCAGTCATCAAGATCCACGGCGAGGCCCTTGACAACATGGACCAGTTCCCATACCTCGAGAGTCTCTTGTCAACAAAAGCAGACATTGATGCAGAGACTCAACACCGCCTCCAGTGCAGCCCTTCGGCCGCCTGAGGAAAAGAATGTTCGAAGACCAGGCCCTCAAATCTACCACCAAGCTCATGGTCTACAGGGCTGTAGTAATACCCACCCTCCTGTATGGCTCCAAGGCACGGATAATGTACAGAAGACACCAGGTCGCTGGAGATATATTACCAAAGATGTCTCCGCAAGATCCTGCAAATCCCCTGGGAGGACAGGCGCACTGACATCCGTGTCTTCGTCCAGGCTAACATCCCCAGCATTGAAGCTCTGACTACACTCGATCAGCTTCGCTGGACAGGCCAAATAGTTTGCATGCCAGACACGAAACTCCCAAAGCAAGTGCTCTGCGGAGCTCCTTCACAGTAAACGAGCCAAAGGTGGGCAGCGGAAACGGTACAAGGACAACCCTCAAAGTCTCCGTTAAAGTGCAACGTCGCTGACACCTGGGAGTTCCTGGCCAAAGACCGCCCTAAGTGGAGAAAGTGCATCCGGGAGGGCGTTGAGCACTTCGAGTCTCAATGCCGAGAGCGTGCAGAGGTCAAGCGCAGGCAGCGGAAAGAGCATGCGGCAAACCAGTCCCACCCACCCCTTCCCTCAACGACTATCTGTCCCACCTGTGACGGGGACTGTGGCTGCTCGTATTGGACTGTTCAGCCACCAAAGAACTCACTTCAGGAGTGGAAGGAAGCAGGTCTTCCTCGATTCTGAGGGACTACCTATGATGATGATGATGATGGATCTGTTCAATTTTTGTCAGGAACAAGTTTGCTTTATATTTTCAGGGTGTAGTAAGATGAAGGAAAATTATGTACTTATTTGTCTGGGATAATCGTAATACACTTGTCTCGTACTACAGATAGCAAGTCATTGCAAAATAGAAATCTCTCCATTTCCTGGTCATGTATTTGAAGTAATGGTGTGTGCCCCTCTCTTTCTGTTCTGGGTGGGTATACAAAATAAGATGTCTGTGTTGTGGATTAAAATCATAGCATGTTTCATGATAGAAACAGGTCATTGGGACCACCGCAACAAAATAATATGACTCCCCACAATCGTCTTCGATGCCCTCCGCAGTGTCACTCAGATCTTCCTCTTCTCTCTCTCATCCATTTCTTCATTCTCTCCTTCCTCCCAGCCACCATGAACTCTATTCTCCTCGTCCACTCTACACATGCAACCTAATCTGATCCTACTCTGCATACACTGCATACCTTTTAATCTGTTTTTCAAGTTGCTATCTAATTCTCTTGAAATATAAATTATAGACTTTGCAACAATGGCTTGTAACAGAGAAATCCACTTTCTAACCACATTTGGTACAAATGTTTTTCTTATGCCCCAGCCCTTAATTTTTTTGTGATCTTTAAATTTATGTCCTTGTTACTGTCCAATGATCAGTGAAAGTAACCTATTTTGCCCTATCACTGCACTGCATAATCTTGACTACCCTGTACCTGTATCATATCGCCCCTCAACCTCCTCTGGCTTGAAAGTCATAACTTCATGAAAACCACACTCTCCCGCAAATGGCAGTTGATGCTAGGTCAATTAATTTTAAATCGGAGATTGATAGATTTTAGTTAACAAAAGGTATTAAGGGATAGGGGCAAAGGAGGGAGGGGTATATGGTGTTGGGTCATGGATCAGCCATGATCTCATTGAATGACGGAATTAGCTTGAGGGAATAAATGGCCTACTCCTCCTCCTGTTCTACGTTTCACAGTCCCTGTCACAATTTACCATGTCCCTAATTTTATCATATTGATATTGTTCCCTCAATTCTTAACTTCAAATATTTATGTATATAGTAACAGCTATCCCAACACATGTATCTTTCCAGTTTGAGAAACTTTCTTCACTTGCTATCTATTCTCCTTCGATGTTGATGGGCCAAGAATTGTGGTCACGGGCTTCCCGCTGGCGGATGCCTCCGACCAAAATTTTTGTAACAAAAATAGAAATTAATTGAAATTGAATTAAATTAAATGTTTGAGAGAATTTGCTTTAGTATTTAAAAAATGTTTGAATAAAAATAAACGTACCTTCATTGACATGGTTTTTCATATCTATTAAAACTCTTGCGCTGGTAAAAGTAGGCTATCCGTCTACTTTTACCAGGCGTAAGAGTTTGAAGGATATTTGCTGGACAAGAGTTGGACAAATAGCCCACATCTCCACAGGCGAAGGCCCTTCTCCTGCGGTTGAATTGGAACTGTCACAAGAAATTTTGACAGTTCTTAAGTGCCTGATTTCAGCGCATGCACATCGTGTGGCAAGAACTGGCACTTGCAGGACCTCTACTGGTGCGTGAGCCCATCGTACATGCCTGGAGAGACTGCCATATTTAGCCTGTTCTCAAATGGTACCGTATCACATCATTGGAAAATCCATATGAATCACACGTGCTTTTCCTTTTGTTTTAAATATTTAATGTTTGGTCAGTTATAAGATGCCCTCCAGAGATCCATGCTGACTGCTCCTGATTTCATTCATATTTCTGCAAGTGTTGAGTAATTTCACTCTTGTATTCTATATTCCAGTAGTCTACCAAGACTAGTTGGCTGATAATTTCCTGGTTTCTGTCTATCTCTTTTGAAGAAGATTGTCACATTTGCCAACCTGCCATAATTTTTGTCGCATAGAATTTTGGAAAATTCTATCTTTGGTCTTCACTGTTTTCCCCCCCACCCCCCACTCACCTAGCATTCTTGGGATCTTCTGCTGTCAACCATCAGATCCTGTGATTTTGTCAGTCTTGAGTTTGAGTAATTGTTTCAGCACCATTTCTGTTTGAAAGTTTTACACCCACCTCTGGTGCATCTACAATGCCAATATTCACCTCCTGTATAAACTGGCAAAGTTAGTATTTCTGCCATTCTGCTGCTCTCCGCTGTAAGCTTTATCTCTAGTGACCCCATCTTGACTGTCCTCTTTCTATTAATATGTCCGTAGAAAGCTCTTCTGTTCTGATTTCCTTGCATATCCTAAGTCTTTCCAATGTTTTGTAGTTTTCTCATATACATTAAAAATCTTGCAGAGTGTGCTTTTTCTGTCCACAAAATGTAAGTCCTGTTAGTGATTTACAATGGTAAGTGTCATCCTTAAATTTAAAAAATTGCCTCTTGGAATGAGACTGCGCAGTTTATTGTTTCTTTTTTGGGTTGGGGAAGTTGATTGGTATTGCAGGATCAGAAATCTCCTCATTATAAAGGCACTTATTCTGTTAAATACGAGCCCTAACTTTCTACAGAGTTTAATTGGCAATTAATGGGCAGTTGCCGCAAATTGATGAAACTCACAAGTTGAGGTGAGCTGTTCACAATTCATGGAATATCTCTGATCAAGTTGCTGGATGATTTATACATTAATAACGTCTAGCATCATTACCATTTGGCAGGAAATTCTGTGCGTATACATTAAAGTGTTTGAATGATTGACAGCAATGCCATAGGTAATTTACTAATTCTTTGTATTCTTTTTGTTTTTATTGTCTACCCTGTATGCATTAAATACTTTTTTTAGTTTCAAATTTGAACTAATCTATGGAACTGCAGTGTTCAGTGCACTTAAGTTTTTTCCTTACTCGAGTGACTGATTTGTACCGTTTTCATCTCTCTCCCATTTGGCTCTCAGCTGCTGAGGAATGCTTCACTTTTGCATAGGATGCCTAAAAGTGGTTCTGCTCAAATTAAGTTGTTTTGATGTACCCTGCAAGTGTTCTGGTAGCTTACTTCTGTGGTACCTGTGGTGACTTGTTACGTCATTATCCAGTACAATAACTGAAGTTTTTCTTTTTTGCTAGATTTCCTGAATTTCATCATGGCTCGTGGACAGCAGAAGAAACAAGCCCAGCAGAAGAATGCCAAGAGGCAAGCTGAAAAGAAAAAGGGAGGATCTGATCAAAAAGCAGCAGCAAAAGCAGCACTTGTGCACACATGTCCTGTCTGCAAGGTAAAGGAATAGGCCCTCAAAGGAATGTCAATACTGCTGTAATATTATACTGCAGTACCTGGCGTGCTGTTTAGATCAGTTGCTGTGAGCTGTTGTGTTCATATAGTGTCAGGTCTTGGGTTTTTTAAATTGAGGCAAAGTTGCCAGACTAATTCCAACAGTATAAAAAGTTAATTACAGTATTTACACCAGATTAGTTAATTTAAGAAATTATATTCATTGCCAATTTGACAACTTGTATTTCTATAGTGATTAATTGTAATATCAGAAGCTTCATTAATGCCTCAGCCGATTTAAGATAGTAAATAGCTGAGCCATGCAGGCCAGGGAGATCTCTGGTTTATACTTCTGTCGATACTGAGTTAAATGCTCACAACCAGGTTGCAGTAAGGGTCTACAAATGGTTTCACTGCCCCAGGTTATAGGCCATAGTAGTACAGTGCATTATGTCTTTCAACTCTGGGTCTTGGGTTTGAATCAAACACATTAGGATAAAAGAATTGTTACACCTGTACTACTACCCAGGCTCAGATCAGGACTGCTGTATATATGTGTGATGTCACACCGTGCAGTGCAATTACTCAGCCATTGGGTAAGTCTCAGATTCTTATTGCTGTTTCTTTTTTGAAGTTGCTAGACAGTGCGATAATTGTAGTACTACTTACTTACCTCTATGATATATTGGTCTTAATTTCTTTTTCAGACACAGATGCCAGATCCTAAAACTTTCAAACAGCATTTTGAGAGTAAACACCCTAAATCTCCTTTGCCTCCTGAATTGGTAGACGTACAGGCATAAAAAAAAGCACAACTTGGATTTGGGTGAGAAACTTTTCAAACTACCCACAACGAGAAAAAAGATCGTTAGGCTTCAGAGAATGAGCTGTCATTTCTGTCTTTGCCAATTTTGCTGAATTATCAGATGAGAGGCACTGTCAAGAACTTGTGCAGTCACAATTATTTATGGGTTTGAGTCATAAGTAATTGAGACTTGAATCTATGGCTGTGGGTTGTTAATTGTTTAATTCTGATGCTTAAAACTGTACAAAGTGTTTTTATATAAATGTAGAAATATTGGGCCCAAATTTCCACACGATAAAAAACGGGCGCCCCTCCGAGCTGGGTGCCCGTTTTTCGCGCCTAAAACGGCGCCTAAAAAAAACCTCGCAATTCTGGAGCGTTCTGCAGCTCCTTGTCTGCCTGGCACGGCGCTCGGGGGCGGAGCCTACACTCGCGCCGATTTTGTAAGTGGGAGGGGGCGGGTACTATTTAAATTAGTTTTTTTCCTGCCGGCAACGCTGCGCGTTGGAGCGTTCGCACATGCTCAGTGTGAAGGAAACATTGGCACTCGGCCATTTTTGTAGTTCTTTGTAGCTGTTTAATTTTTGAACATTTTTTAATAAAAGCACATTGCCATCAGCACATCAGCACTTGCAGCCTTCTCACTGTCTCCTCCCTCCTCCCCCCGCGGGAACGAAACGGCTGGCCCCCCCCCTCTCCCGCGGGAACGAAACGGCTGTTCCCTCTTCCTCCACCCCCCCCCCCCCCTCCGCAGGAGCGAACACCTGCAGCATTCTCCGTGCCTGAAGCACTTTCACACAGGTAGGAAGATGGTTTATTTAATCTTTTCTTTGCTTATAAATGTTTATTCAGGTTGGATTTATTTGTATAATATTTGTAGAAGTATAAATAAGGATTGATTGTAGAATTTAATGATTTCCCTTCCCCCCCCCTCCCCCCCCTCCCCCCACCTCGTTCTGGACGCCTAATTTGTAACCTGCGCCTGATTTTTTAATGTGTAGAACAGGTTTTTTCAGTTCTACAAAAATCTTCACTTGCTCCATTCTACTTTAGTTTGGAGTACGTTTTCACTGTGGAAACTTTGAAATCAGGCGTCAGTGGCCGAACACGCCCCCTTTTGAAGAAAAAATTCTGTTCCAAAGTAGAACTGTTCTACCTGACTAGAACTGCAGAAAAAAAAATGTGGAGAATTGCGATTTCTAAGATAGTCCGTTCTCCACCAGTTGCTCCTAAAAATCAGGCGCAAATCATGTGGAAACTTGGGCCCGTTAAGCTGAACCTAAAGCAGAACAGGACTAACATCTAATATAGCTAGAATGTTTTACAACTCTAACTAGAATTTTAAAAATATTAAGTTTTGCAGCTTTATTGAAGAACTGACGTCATTTTACACTGCACTTTTATCAATTTTGAAGTGTTTGTTTTCCCTCATTTAATATCTCTTTGTACGTGCCTAGCTAAAAGGCTGGAAGGTGACTTTCTCTCTGGGTCATACAACCAATACATCACTAGGAATCGTTAATTAATGTGGCTTGGCATATCGTTGCCTTTCCCCCCTCCAATAGGAAATGCCTAGCTTCTACTTGGTGCCTCTTTACTACAACAGGTCTAGAAATTTAGGTACAAGTAATTGCTGGAAGATCTGCATCTTGCCACATCATAGCAGATTTTTGCAGTTACAAACAGGGTCCCTGGAATTCGGCAACAGTTAAATACTAATTTTATAGTGAAGCTGACATTGTACAGCACAAAAATGTAGTCTCTGGTAGGTTTTTCAAATGCTCCTTCAATATAATATAACGTGTTTAGAAAATAGGTATTTTAAGCTGTTCAATTTAAAACTCATTCACTGCTCAATTGGCTGCCACATAATAGCTAGCTGCCAAACATGACTCTTCACCTATCCAGGGGAGACAGCTAGGTGTTGAGCAGTAGCTAGCCAGGCTTGTGGTGGTTTGTTTTACAGGGCTGCTATTTACAGCACTGTGCAGTATGGTACAGTATAGAGCCAGAGCACTAATAAAAGTGCTGTTCAAACTGTGTTCCAGTTTCAAATTAGTTGAATTCGCAATTCAAAGTGCTGATGAACCATGTTGAGGCACAGTAACAGGTTGATGTTGCATTCAACATTCAAACTAGGAAATATATTATTACAAAAGCAAAATACTGCAGGTGCTGGAATCTGAAATAAAAACAGAAAATGCTGGAAATTACAGGCGGTCAGGCAGCATCTATGGAGAGATACAGTGTTAACGTTTCAGGCCCATGACTCTTCGTCAGAACTGAAATATATTGTAATTTTGAATATAAAAAAATTGCTGAAACAGCTCTTCATATTAAGACTTTGTTTAAAATTCAAGTACTTAAGGCCTTGGCAGAGCATCAGGCTCAGACTACTTAATTAAGGAACTGAGATATGGGGCTAGGTAACCCTTTCATTTGGTCAGCTGTGTGTCTGCATGGAAAACCCATCTCCTGCTCAAGAATCACCAAAGCTATTTTTAAAAAGTATTTAAAAATCCATGCTATTTAAAATATCCCTGCACTTTGTTTATAGATTCTGCCACTGAGTGACTTGGTTCCAATTTTGCATCATCAAACGTGCCTTCGTGAAGCCATCTTCTTGAATCCAACTTAACTCCATAGTGATCTTGTCTAACCTTTTTGTTTTCGTTCTCTCTCCGAGGATATGCTAGTTGGTCATTGGGAAACTAATGCTTATATAGCAGCTTCAACATAGAATATACCAGGGTGCTTCACTGGGGTTGGGGAACAGTATGGACATTGAGGAAGAGGTAGAATTAGAGGAAATGACTGAAGGTGTGATTTTTTTTTTTGGAGTCTAAGGTAGGGATAGATGAAGTAAGAATTAGAGTGCTGGGATGTGAATGCTTTGCTGCGCTGGGGAAAATGCATAGCATTGGAATATTGGTACGTAAGCTGAGATGTAGGGCTGAATGACGTTGCACTTGCACAGGGTAATGGAGAGATTTATAGGTGAGGGTTTTGATATCGATGTGCTATGGCAGGGGCGATGGGTAAGCAAGACAAGGTACAGGATAGGATGCGTGCGGAGTTTAGGATGAGTCTGTATAGGGTGGAGTTTGAGATTGGCAAATTTAAGCTGGATGTGATGTTTTAATGGAGGTGGAAGGTCTCCATAATGGATAGAGTTTGGAGCTGAACTCGGGATCAAACCGACTGTTGAAGTGGCAAACAGCCAGGAAGAGAGATGAATGATGGGATGATTGGTTTTCCAGCTTGTGAAGTTTTGACAGTTTCCAAAGACTTGAGGCTGGAAAAAGCTATGGCTCATCTGCAGTTTGATATTGGATCAGCAATGGGACAGCACTCAATGGTTGTGTAGTTGAGGGGGATTGTTCATTCGTGAGGCTAGGTGTCATCAACATACATAAAGAAGCTTACAAATAATGTTACTGTATTGTAACTAGACAAGGAACAGATGGGAACCAAGAATGAAGCTTTGGGGCATGCCAGAGTTGACCATGCAAGTGTGGGAGGCATACTGTTAGAGGAAATGTGTGTGCAACTTAAGGACGGACAGCATTGAAATGATGGGGCTGGAAGGCAAATGTGGACCGGGACAACTGACTGGCATTGATTGAGCCTCTGCTAGAGGGACAGCAGCTACTAGTGTGTCATGATGAGCAGCACAACCTACCATAGAATGTGTCCACCATTCTTAATATATCATGGGCTCGTATCATATTCCATTGCATAGAATTTGCAGTAGGTGAAGGTGCTTATTTCTCTGATAACCGGTCAACCAAATTCTGGATATAATGAGTATTTTCCACACAGCTTTGAGGTAATGCCTTCCAGCAGCTCTCTTCCCAATAATATCTGCCTTCAGCATAATGGAAGGACCCGCACAGGACAGTTTGCAATATGCCAACCACCTGAATCTTCTAGACATTTGAAGTCCAATGTTGCTTACTCATCAACTGGTTAATCTAGCTTCTCCATGTGAAGGGCTTTGGCAGGATGTATCCACTGTGAGGCTGATTGATCACCGTGGAAATGAGAACATTCTGATTTTTGACCATTAATTTGAAAATTGGTAGAGGCAGGAAAACCAATTGTGCTGGGATATTCTGCCATGGATTCTGTCCGTGCTGAGTCATTGTGCTTTTTTTTTAAAAAAAAAGGCACTTTCCTTGGATATGGACGTTAGTTCTGTCCCTGCTTTGATTTGGCACATGCATACACTACCCTTTCCATCTAACCTATTTTTTTCCCCACTGCTTTGTGTGTCACACGCCAGATATTTTACTGGAAGGTATGACTTGTCTCAACATATACAGCTGAAGTTGGTGTAACCATATTGAATGCTTTTGCTAGCGAATTCATTCCAGATTGATTTATATGGATATTATTGTAGCCTACATTTCACATTGTAAGGAAAATTCTTTAGGGTGTTAACACATTGAAATAAATTCAAGTCAAACAATGTTGAATTAAAATGTTGTCTTCCATGCTATTACCAAAATGTACATTTTTCAAAGTGAATAAATAAATGAACAATTATTACTATTAATAAAAAATGAGATTTTGTAGATATTTGCTGGTGGAAGGCTAGAGTTTGGTTTTATATGGCACTTTTTTCTAACTACTTTTGTGCTTACTTTTAGACTTGGAATTCTGCTGACATGATGCACTGAACCTACTACAACAAGGCCTGAAAAGATGAAGAATATTTGATTCTTCAACCTTTTCACTTTCTACTTACTACTGAACTGTCAATGTTTATTCCTTTCATGTTTTGGGGACAAGGGAGTATTGGAGTGAAGATTTTTTTGTTCAGACATTACAAAGCTGCCAATTCTTCAAGTGATGCTGGGTGAGAAAGTGGTACTGATCTTGGTGATCGACCAGTACTAATATTTACTTATCTCTTCCATTCACTATTAAGCACTGGTGTCATTGTAATACTGGTAATGCTGAAGATGCAAAACTATAATGTGGGAGTTGGAATCTGTGGCTTACAGCTACAGTGGTTTTGCAGGAATCCCTGTACTGGTGAATGCTGTATTGCTTTTACGAGTTTGTTTTAGGTTAGTGTACTGGCCTATCACTAATAAAATTCCTTAACCTCGCTAAGCACAGCCCAGTAAGTTACATTACGGTATGTATCCATTGTACAGCTTGTGTTCAGCACCTTCTTTATAGAAGGTATGTTGCAATATATTAAAATTGTACCCCTGTTCCAACCTTAACTTAAAAATAATTGTGATCAATCCATAAAGAATTCTGAAGATGACAATAGGGTCTTTCTCACTGGACAAAAAGTGGATGTTTCCAGATGATTGCAGGACAATTTAAACTCATGACCACTTCTTGTTTTAAAACCATTTATTTTATGAAGAGTGCTTGCTTACCTGAAAATAAAATTTCATGTGAGCTCCATGATTTTTCTATTGCAAATCATATTGTAGCATCCCTGACAGTTTAAAATACATTAATGTGGAGCAGACACTTAAAGGAACAATCTCTTGATGCATAAATGGATGTGTCTTTGAGTTTTGCTGACTTAATGTTTTCAAACTATTGCTTTATAGCTTAAATTGTAGAGTTAACACCTTATTGCAAAAATGGCAGGTTTGTATATAACAGGTCTATTAACTAATCTTGGTTTTTGTGTCTAAAACTTAAGTTGAAGGGGTTCCTCGGATAGAAATAGAGGGAAGCTAATTCTCAAATTGACTTGAATTCCTATTTGAAATCACAATAACTGGGATTGCAATAGCTTGTATATTTCACCTAGTCCTACTAATCCTTTAGCCCTATTTTGTGTCTCAGTTCTGTAGTAATCTTGCGTAATACTCATATGAGGCAGTATTTTGTGATTTATCTGGAGCTCATTGCAATTTCTTTAATAAATATCAAAAGCACATTTTCTTGTAAATGGAATGGCTCAGCATCCCTTATTCTTCCTAGTGCTGAAATTGAGTCTAACATTGCTGCCGATGTGATGTATTGTTTCCTACAAAATGTAGCACTTGATTTCAATCTTCAATAACATTTCTGGATTAAAGTAAACCTGTACTGTAACCGTTTGGTGTAGTCTAACACTGAGTTTCTTGTAACTACTTTGGTACAAGTGAAAATATTTCTACTGTTATGTATGGTGTGCTGTTGGTTTAAGTAAAATAGTCTTTATATCTTGAGGTATGCAGTTAAGAGGAGTTGCTATAAGTGGGTACAAATAGATAACGTGCCCACATATGAGTCAAGTACACATTGAGAACTGTCTTCCAGTGCATCAAGGAAGAAATCAGTTAAAAGAAACTTTTGAGTACAAGCTAAATCAGATACAAGGAAAACTAGTTTCAGAACACTACTAAATGGGCAAAAGAATACAATTGACTGCATGCGGGCAACATAACTAATTTGCCAGGTTTTGTGTAAGCCTAACATTTCAGCAATTAATGTTTTGATGCGCCTATAAAAGAGGTTAAACTTCATATTGTGCCAGTAGGTTGGACTAAATAATTTTGTGCCAAAATGGATACAGGTTAAGAAATTGAGGCAAATAGCAAGATCCAGATATACAGGTCACTTCTGTTGCCTAGACCCTGAGCTCTGGAATCCTCTGCATAAACCTCTCCACCTCTCTACCTTGCTTTCTTCCTTCAAGACGCTCCTTACAACATACCTCTTGGACCCAAGCTTTTGGTCACCTGCCCTAATTTCTCTCTGTGGCTCGGTGTAAAATTTCTTTGTCTCAATACTCCTGTGAAGCGCCTTGGGACGTTTCACTATGTTAAAGGCGCTATATAAATACAAATTGTTGAGTGGGGAAGGGATGGAGAAAGAAATACTTTCCCTCTAGTTGATAGAAGATTTAATGGAAACTGGCTCAGATTTTCAGCCTGGTTCTGCCAAATTACAGGTGTAAATTTGATTGGAAATTGGGGTGGAGATCTGTAATGCTGCATCTCTGCCTAGTCTGACATGTAAAACCGGCCAGGAAGGGCCCAACTGAAGTGGGCAGGAGCAGAGAATGCTGTTTCCTGAAATGTATGGTAAGTACACATAACATAGTAATAGTATTTCAGCAATGTAACTTTTTTTTCTGCCGGCACTTAGGTTCTTGTGACCATTTGTGCCAGTTGTTATCTTTGGTTAAAGCTGTACAACAGATTGATTTTTAGCATGGTTTCTGAATACCTAAATTTGGAAAACTCTGGAAATTTGTAAATGGACATGAATAGAAAGTATGCTGTACATGAGACAGAAATTTGTCTGAAATTAGTTTTGCCGTATGACCTCTACCGATCTTGGAATGTGGGAAATTTAAAAAAAATCTCGTGGCAATTGCTAAACTTTTTTTTTAAAGTGTGTTTCTGTGCATTTTTAAATGAGTGTTTCTGTGCATTTTTCAAAAATATAATTTTTAAACTTTATTTTATTTTAAAGTTCTTTTAAAACAAATGGTTAAAAATTTGTTATATTTCCTTAACTTCACAGATCATCAAATGGTTGATTGAAGGCGGGCTTGATTTATATCCTGCGTTTCTGTTCATTTTTTAACTTTACTTTTGCTGGCTACAGAGTGCCTTCTGCAATAGTTTTTTTTTTGTGTGTTTTTAAAAAAAATATATAGAAGATTTTTAAAGAAAGGACACTCTCTGGAGAAACAATGGAATTTATACCCTGTAGAAATACAGGTGCCCTAATGGGTCAGCTGGTGAATAATGAGTATAGGAAGATCTTTGTGTTCCTACTAAAAGCATTTTATGCTGCATCAACTCATTTAGAAATGTGTAATATATCCATAAAGCTATATCTCCCCTGGTTATGAACATGATTCAAAATAAGTAAGTTGAGATCAAATACTGTGTAAAATATTACTGTGCTGTTGTGACCATTCTGGGAGCTAACTTATAATTTGCAGTGAGTTCCTAATTTAATTTGGCTCATTCCTGGAGTTCTTTTTTGTGCTTTTGGCTATTTAAAAGAAAAACTCAATCTTCAAACTCAACATATTTCATACATCAGGCACTACTGTAATATATGGCCCCAATAAATTATATTTAATTTACATTATAAAAGCTAATTTTCACTGAGCAGTTACTGCATTATAGAGCTTTATTGGACTTTTATCAAGTTGCACTGCTTTGGCCCCTTTAAATATTTAGGGAAAATGTAAGTATTGACGAGAACTGTTCTAATCACATTTTGTAAAAGCATGTTTAAGTTTTTGTGGGCATCCATTACCTTTTATAAAAGGCAAAAAACACACTTGTAATTAAACTATAGAAATGCTGTATAATTCCAGCAAATTGAGCCATCTGGTGGTAAAAGGGATCTTTACAGATGGCTTTTAGTAAAGAAAGAACTTGCATGCTTGTAGCACCTTTTATGTCCTTTGACCATCCCAAAGTGCTTCACAGCCAATGCATTACGAGTGAAGTATTGTTTCATTAAACAGTGACTATCTACTTGAAACTCTTTCTTGAAATAATTTACTACTAGCTCTAATTTAAGTTATGCATTATGTTTAGAGCTGGAGATTTTTTTTAAGCAAAATTGTGGTGTGACTTAACAGCTCCATTTACTCTTGCTTTCATTGGTGAGGAAATACTTGATAACTAAAATAATACAAATGAGTTCCAAAAATGTTTGTTTACACATCAAAAATAAAAGACCCAGAGATCAAAGCTGGATGTATGACCTCCATGATAGCCCATTTCTAATATTTGTTCCTGGAATGTGGGTGCTGTTTGCAAGGCCAGTATTTATTGCCCATCCCTAATTGCCCTTGAGAAGGTGGTGGTGAGTCGCCTTCTTGAACTGCTGCAGTCCGTGTGGTGAAGGTACTCCCATAGTAGTGTTGGGGAGGGAGTTCCAGGATTTTGACCCAGTGACGATGAAGGTGATATATTTCCAAGTCAGGATAGTGTGTGACTTGGAAGGGAACTTTCAAGTGACAGTGTTCCTGTGCGCCTGTCGCCCTTGTCTTAGGTGGTAGAGGTTGTGGGTTTGGGAGGTGCTGTCAAAGTCTTGGTCAGTAGCTGCAGTGCATCTTGTAGATGGTACACACTGCAGCCACGGTGCACTTGTGGTGGAGGAAGTGATGTTTACAGTGGTGGATGGGGTGCCGATCAAGTGGGCTGTTTTGTCCTGGATGGTATTGAGCTTTTTGTGTTGTTGGAGCTGCACTTATCCAGGCAAGTGGAGAGTATTCTGAACTTGTGCCTTGTAGATGATGAAGGCTTTGGAGAGTCAGGAGATGAGATACTCTCCACAGAATACCCAGCCTCTCCTGCTCTTGTAGCTACTGCATTTGTGTGGCTGGTCCAGTTAAGTTTCTGATTAATCGTGACCCCCCAGGATGTTGGTGGGGGATTTGACGTTGGTAATGCTGTTGGATATCAAGAGGCAGTGGTTAGACTCTTGTTGGAGATAGTCATTGCCTGGCACTTGTGTGGCGCAAATGTTACTTGCCACTTATCAGCCCAAGCCTGGATGTTGTCCAGGTCTTGCTGCATGTGGGCATGTACGGCTTCACTGAGGAGAAGCAAATGGAACTGAACACTGCAATCATCAGCAAACATCCCAATTCTGACCGTATGATGGAGGCAAGGTCATTGATGAAGCAGCTGAAAATGGTTCGGCCTAGGGCACTGCCCCGAGGAACTCCTGCAGCGATGTCCTGGGGCTGAGATGATTGACCTCCATCAACCACAACCAGCTTCCTTTGTGCTATGTATGACTCCAGCCAGTGTAGAGTTTTCCCCCTGATTCCCATTATGTATTAATGCTTGGGGGGGGGGGGGGGGAGGGGTCACCAGACATCAGAGGGCACCACGGTCAGAGGTCATCGGGCTGTACGCATGTGATGTGTGCTTGGTCACCTGTATATAAGCTGGGTGTCTTTGTCACGCTGGCACTCTTGGGCTGGAATAAAGATGGATCAGGTTGCACCTGAGTGAGTTTACAGTAACCAGACTCGAGTCATTACACCCATTAACTTCAATTTTACTGGGGCCCCTTGATGCCACATTTGGTCAAATGCTGCCTTGATGTCAAGGGCAGTCACTCTCGCCTCACCCCTGGAATTCAGCTATTTTGGATCAAGGCTGTATTGAGGTCTAGAGCGGAGTAGTCATGACGCAACCCAAACTGAGTATCAGTGAGCAGGTTTTTGGTAAGTGCAGCTGGATAGCATTGTCGATGACACCTTCCTGCTGATAATTGAGAGTAGACTGATGAAGTGGTAATTGGCCGGATTGGATTTGTCCTTTTTGTGGACGGAACATACCTGGGCAGTTTTCCACATTGTGAGGTAGATGCCAATGTTGTAGCTGTACTGGAACAGCTTGGCTAGAGGCGTGGCTAGTTCTGGAGTACAAGTCTTCAGCACAACAGCCGGGATGTTGTCTGGGCCCATAGCCTTTTCTGAATCCAGTGTGCTCAGCCATTTCTTGATAGCACATGGAGTGAATTGAATTGACTGAAGACTGGCTTCTGTGGTGGTGCGGACTTGAGGAGGAGACCGATATGGATCATCCACTCAGCGCATCTGGCTGAAGATAGTTGTATTATATGGTTTTCCAGTAATCATGGATCTATTATAAATTGAAACTTTGCCGCCTTGATAGACAAACCAGGAACCCAGATGAGTACCATAGGGCTATATGGCCTATTCCTGCTCCTATTTCTTGTGTGCATTTGCCTAATGCTTGCATTTGATGGGTAGTTATGATGAAAGATGAAATTGGTGTGATTTCCTATGGAGCTGCTTAATGGCCGACCTTTGATCTCCACAGAAGACAAACTAATTTCAAATATCTCCCAATAGAATAGACTCTGGTTCATTTTTGTCACTATATAAAAATGTTTCTTAAAATTTATAATAGTGAGATTACTGACCAAGGGGTCAGATTTTTACCTGTGGTTGTAGCTACAAGATGATTATGTTGAGAGTACCTTGCAAAGTAGTCCTCAAACAATGGAAGGCAACTCCAGTTTCCACTTGTGGATAACTGACCTCAAAAGCTAGAGGTAACCCTCTTGGTTGGAGAATCTGTAATAAAATGGTTTTAGATTTGGCAAAGAGCTTAAGGGCTAGAATTTTGCCAGACTCTTGTTATTTGACAAACCATGCTATTTTTGTGAAAAAAATAAGAGAAATGTTGCCATTTTTAATGGGGTAAGCTTGGCCAAAAAATACCCCTGTCATTTAAAAAAACGGCACTGCTGGAGGAATCGTGTTGGGAAACACCGCCCTCTCCAACTTTACCGCAAGGCTGATACTGTGGGAAAAATACAGGGGGGAAAAACAACCCCCAAAATTTTCCAAAATAAAAATTGAGAAAACATTCACAAAAGCATTAACAGAAAATGGCGATTATTTTGACAACGCCATCCTTAAGGTTTGTGAAATTTTAAGCAGTTTATTTTTAAGACAATTTATTTTCACATGAAAAAAATCACGTTACAATGCACATTAGGATGGCAAAACTTTAGCCCTTAGCTTCTCTTTATCAACACCCTCACAAAAGGTGATCGAAACATAGAAGATAGGTGTGGGAGTAGGCCATTTGGCCCTTCGAGCCTGCACCACCATTCAATATGATCATGGCTGATTATGCACTTCAGTACCCCATTCCTGCTTTCTCTCCATACCCCTTGATCCCTTTAGCTACAAGGGCCACATCTAACTCCCTTTTGAATATATCTAACGAACTGGCCTCAACAACTTTCTGTGGTAGAGAATTCCAAGTGCTCACAAATTTGAGTGAAGAAGTTTCTCCTCATCTTGATCCTAAATGGCTTACTCCTTATCCTTAGACTGTGACCTCTGGTTCTGGACTTCCCCAATATCGGGAACATTCTTCCTGCAGCTAACCTGTCCAATCCTGTCAGAATTTTATGTTTCCATGAGATCCCTTCTCATTCATCTAAATTCCATTGAATATAAGCCTAGTCGATCCAGTCTTTCTTCATATGTCAGTCCTGTCATCCCGGGGATCAGCCTGGTAAACCTTTGCTGCACTCCCTCAATAGCAAGAATATCCTTCCTCAGATTAGGAGACCAAAACTGTACACAATATTCAAGGTGTGGTCTCACCAAAGCCCTGTATAACTGTAGTAAGACCTCCCTGCTCCTACACTCAAATCCTCTCGCTATGAAGGCCAACATGCCATTTGCTGCCTTAACCGCCTGCTGTACCTGCATGCCAACTTTCAATGACTGATGCACTATGACACCCAGGTCTCGTTGCACCTCCCCTTTTACTAATCTGTCACCATTCAGAAAATCTGGCTTCCGGTTTTTACCACCAAAGTGGATAACCTCACATTTATCTACATTATACCACATCTGCCATGTATTTGCCCACTCTCCTAACCTGACCAAGTCACCCTGCAGCCTCTTAGCATCCTCCTCACAGCTCTCACTGCCACCCAGCTTAGTGTCATCTGCAAACTTGGAGATACTACATTCAATTCCTTTGTCCAAATCGTTAATTTATATTGTAAATGGCTGGGGTCCCAGCACTGAATCTTGCGGTAACCCACTAGTCACTGCCTGCCATTCTGAAAAGGACCCGTTTATTCCGACTCTTTGCTTCCTGTCTGCCAACCAGTTCTCTATCCAAGTCAGTACATTACCCCCAATACCATGTGCTTTAATTTTGCACACCAATCTCTTGTGTGGGACCTTGTCAAAAGCCTTTTGAAAGTCTAAATACACCACATCCACTGGCTCCCCCTTGTCCACTCTACTAGTTATATCCTCAAAAAATTCTAGAAGATTTGTCGAGCATGATTTCCCTTTCATAAATCCATGCTGACTTGGACTGATCCTGTCACTGCTTTCCAAATGCGCTGCAATTACATCTTTAATAATTGATTCCAACATTTTCCCCACTACCGATGTCAGGCTGACCGGTCTATAATTCCCTGTTTTGTTTTCTTTTTTTAAAAAAGTGGGGTTACATTAGCTACCTTCCAGTCCATAGGAACTGATCCAAAGTCTATAGAATGTTGGAAAATGACCAACAATGCATGCACTATTTCTAGGGCCACTTCCTTAAGTACTCTGGGATGCAGACAATCAGGCCCTGGAGATTTACCGGCCTTCAATCCCATCAATTTCCCCAAGATAATTTGCTGACTAATAAGGATTTCCTTTAGTTCCTCCTTCTCTCTAGACCCTAGTATTTCCGGAAGGTTATTTGTGTCTTTAGTGAAGACAGACCAAAGTATTTGTTCAATTGGTCTGCCATTTCTTTGTTCACCATTATAAATTCACCTGATTCTGACTGTAAGGGACCCACATTGTTTTCTCTCCTTCCTTTGCTCTGTCCTCATTCCTTGAGCACTTGGACTGAAAATTTTACTAATCATAGCATTGGCTCTAATCACTTTACTTCTTTCTTCTCACTAAAGGTTTTAATTTATTGATCTGACTGAGGCATAAGTCATACAATAGATTTTTGTGCAAACTAATCATGGAGCTTATTTATTAGAGTTTTAAACTGAGCTGCTGGGGCCATGGTGCTGTGCAAACAAACTGGTATAATTTATTAATAGGTTTTATGAATTGATTTCCAAAAACATTTGCAAAATTCCACACCGGTCTACTACTAAAGCTTGGAATGTTAAAAATGTGAGATGAAATATAGGTATGGATGAGAATTTGTAGAATGTGATGAAATATAGGTATGACTGAACAGTAAGATTAAGGGGTATTTCTGGTTATGATGGTTGGGGGCATATGCTGAGTGTTCCAGGGATCAGTGTTGGGACTCTTAATTCACAGTAACAACTGTATATAAATAAGCTCTGCAAACTCAACAAACCAAACTCAGGGACAATTGAATCTGTGGAGGCATTTTAGGCACTACAAAATATGTAACTTGCACAAGAAGGAATAAATTGGTTGTGAAAGACAAAGTTTTGGAGTATTTACATAGAGGGTTATTTGAGAGTTTGAACAGGTTATTATGTATGGGGAAAGAGTCAGACTGAATACTGTGAGCTCAAAGTAATGTCTTTTATTGCAGGTCTCCAGAGTGCCCCTCCAACTTATGAGGCCTCCTTAAATACCTGTGCTCCCAAGAGATTATGGGATCCCTTGGGACTCCAGAGGATGAGCCCTCTGGTGGCTGTACAGAGTAAATACAAGTTTACATATATAACAGTTATCATTGAAAAGTGATTGTGGCCAAAAATGTGGACTTGACTGAGAAGCAACCAGACAGATGGTACAGCTGGTATTTATTTAAAAAAAGATTAAATGGGCTGAAGGGCTGCCTTGGTCAGGTTGTATTTTATGAATAGATTCAATGTGTTCAATACTGCAAAGCAGTAATCGACAAAACAAAACAGAAGTACAGGTTTGGGAAAGTTGTGCATGAACAATACAGTTCCCTGTCTAGACTATACCTTGAATGCTGTGCTTAGTCTGGTTACTGAGACAAAGGGAAACATTCAAGTTCTGGAAGCAGTTCAGAGCAAGACAGCTCTTTAGTATCAGAGGATTAAGTTATGGAGAAAGACTGGAGAAATATGGGCATTTCAACATTGGGGGGGGGGGGGGGGAGAAAGGCAACGGAGATTTGACCTTGTAGAGGTATATGATGGTAAATGATAAATCCAGAACACTACTACAGACTAAACTGTAACAGGATTAGATTCAAGCTAGCACGATGTAATGCAGGACAGATGTAAACTTTTCCATTTTTGGGCACAGGAGTGCAAGCAACAGAGAATTGGAGTCATTTAAGGAACATTGGATGCTGTGATTAGACTAGTGTTCTGGATGGAGAGCCAAATGGTCTTGCCTATCTTGTGATTCAACTAGGGTGAATGGGCATGGCTTTAACTTCTGTGATGACTTATGTCTTGGGGTATTGCTTTGTGTCTTTAAAATGTTGGTATTCTATGATTCATTACAGTGCAAGAGACGACAATTTGGCCCATCATGCCTACATCAGTTCACTGAAGAATCTATTCACTTAATCCCGTTCCCCTGCCCAGTCCCTATAATTTGTTTTCTTCAAATGTTCATCCATTTCCCTTTAAAAGTTATGGATTCTCCTATCTCTATTTCTGGTCGAGTACTCCATATGCTAACCATGCTCTGTTTATATATTAAATTCTCCAAACAGCTTTGTTCTTTTGGTGGTGATCTTGTCTGTGTGCCCACTAGTTACTTGACTTACTGACCAGTGGAATTCGTTTTTCTTACTTTACTGTTTCAATGCCCCTCAATTTTGAACATCTCTCGGATCTCTTAGTCTTTTTTGCTCTAATGAAAGATGCTTCGGACTTTATAGACTTTACTCATAATTAAAGTCTCATCCCTAGTATTAACTTAGTAAATCTCTTTTCTACACCCTATCTATGCTCTTGACATTTTACTTAAAGGCACCCAAAACTGGACACAAGGTTTTAACCAATGATTTGTATAGGGTTAGCATTTCATCTGTTAGTTTCTATGCCCCTATTATAAATGTGCCCAAAAGCTTTTTTAATGGCTTTATCAACTTCTCCTCCCACTTCTATATTTGAATATCTGAACCCCGAAGTCTGTTCCTTCCTCTTAAAGTCTATCAGGCATCGATCAAGCTAAACTGTCTACTTAAGATTACTAATGATCCTCTTTCAGTTAACCATGCTCCCTACTTTAGTGTTATCTGAAAATTTTGATTTTGTTCCCCCATACCCAAGTCCAGATCATTTATGTTTATTGAGAAGAGCAATGACCTTTTTTGGGGGGGGTACCACAGTTTAGAACATAATAGGAACAGGAGTAGGCCATACAGCCCCTCGTGCCTGCTCCTCCATTCAATAAGATCATGGCTGATCATCGACCAACTCCCCTTTCCCACCCGTCTCCATATCCATTGATTCCTCTGGACTCCAAAAATATCCCTCTCGCAACCTTGAACGTCTTCAGAGACTCAGAATCCAAAGCCCTCTGGGGCAGAAAATTCCAAAGATTCACAACCCTCTGACATTCCAGCCAGGGGAATCAACCTCTCTGCATCTACCCAGTCAAGCCCTTGCTTCTTTCCAATCTGAAAAACCTTCATTAACTGTTTTCTATCCTTTAACCCACACTGCTACATACCTTTTTTTAATACTGTGACTTAATTTTATCAACAAGCTTCTTATGAGGCACCTTATCAAATGCCTTTTTGAAAATCCATACACACAGCATCTACAGCAATATCACTTTCAATACACTTTGGCCCAGAATTTGCAGTGGGTAATCATCATAGGCGGTTCCTCGAATGCGGATGACCTGCTTCCACGAGTTCACAGATGTTTCAATGAAGGACCCGATGTTGCATTCCTGAACTCCAATTGAAGGGGTGGATTTTTTTAACGTGTGGTGGCCGTTGGACATCAGCCACCACATGGGCTTGACACAGCTAGGCCTTTATCCAGTGGCAAGGGTTAATTAGGACAACTGGAGACCTGCTCTGCTGCACGGACCTAGTGTACACACATATCGCATTGTAGGCTGGCTCCTGGACTTTTCTGGTCCTAACCTGGCGACTAATTTTCCAATCTGCACTGTTCCATCACAAAACAATTAGACGCTGATTGACTGGAAGCTCCATTTACTTAACAATTGAAACTTTGTGCCCTTGAACTAACACACCTTCACTTTAGCCGAATATCTTGTGCCTTACATGGTAACATACTCCCTGCCCATACAAAATAACGCATCATTTGGCTTACTGCACAATGGCATGCAAAATCCTCTTGCCACCAAAATGCCCTGTAGCTTATATTCAAGGTTCCCAGAAGCAAGTTTAATAAGGCACTCCTCAAAATGGTGAAAAGCACCACAGTTTCTTCAGAATTATTAACTAAAAACATGATTGAATCTAAAGCATAAAACAATTATTTTTCTACTGTGGAAAAATATTTAACAAAATCAAGACTACCACTGGTGAGCGCATATTTTGAAACCATAGCTATATTGTTCGTCTATATAAAAAAAAATTCTGTCAGGTCACTGTGCTTCATCAGGTCAGATCATCTCCCACTGGAAGAATTGCACAAGGCATAACTGTTCTGTCTGTATCCCTTTGACACATGCTGGGGACAAGAGAAGCCAGCAATGTAAGTCTACCTGCCTTCAAAGCCTGCAAAAAGAATGATACAAAAGGTCCACTTGGGGTTAGGTATTTTTTTTTATATAGATTTGAACAATATAGCTATGGTTTCAAAATATGCGTTTACCAGTGATAGTCTTGCGGTGGGTAATAACAGCGAACGAACAGTGTTACTACCCCTTTAAAACTGACTGCAGCATCAGGATATAGTGCATGTGCATCCTAACACGGAAATCCTGAAGTTGCGGTCATCATTCACTGCTTTGCTTTGACACTGGCTGTGCAGTGCATCCTCATCCCTACCCCCCATAACAGGCAATCAATGAAATCAGTAAAACTGACAAACTTGGGCTTTTCCGCAGTAATGTCGCTGTTAAAAGTTAGATCTTGTTGGATTAGGTGTAACTGGGATTTTAACAGCATATTGACTGCTAAGCCAAAAGGTTTTGGACCTGAAAAACTAATTTTAATTTTGTGGAGTGTCAAATTTCTCCATTATAATAGTTACAATTTGAAGGAAACCTAAAATGTTTTTAAGGTTTGTTTGTATTTATTTCAGATGTATCTTTTCCCCATGTGAGAGCCCCAATATTTGTTTTGCTCTCTCAACATTTTTTTAAAGTCAGAATAAAAGCAGCAACTTCACCTCCTGCTTCCCTGTTTGAGAATTCTGCATTGTAATTGGCTGCATAGGCAGCTTGTTGCCATCACTGGGATTCCCACTACACTGATCTCAATTGCACATCGAAAAAGGCAAACTTTTCGCCATAGAGATCGTGAGATCTTTGTAAGCAACTTTTTTGGGGGCCAGCATCAAATGCCTTGGCTTTGCTGCTGACTGCAAATTCCAAGCCTTTAATTCCATCAAGAGCTCCATTGGGTTCTTCATACATGACTTGCCTTTTACAAATCCATATTTGCTGTCCTTAATTATCCTATGTCTCTAGGATAGTATTAGGTTTAACCTGTATTATGGCCTCAAGAAGCTTACCCACTAATGTTAGGCTGATTGGTCTGTAAGTTATCTGATTTAATAGACAGATCAATCTTGCAGTATGCAATTTTTAAAAAATTTTGCTTGCACTATGAAAGCTAGTTTTAATGGTTTACTTACTGACAGCGGCTATTGCTGTATTTGGATAGAATATTTAGTGGTCTTTTTGGGAAGAAGGCTCACTTGCTTTATCAGGTATATTATTTTAGGGAAATTGTGTTGGGGAAATTGATGGGATTGAAGGCCGATAAATCCCCGGGGCCTGATAGTCTGCATCCCAGAGTACTTAAGGAAGTAGCCCTAGAAATAGTGGATGCATTGGTGATCATTTATCGACTCTGGACTGGAGGGTAGCTAATGTAACACCACTTTTTGAAAGGGGAGGGAGAGGGAAAGCGGGTAATTATAGACCGGTTAGCCTGACATCAGTAATGGGGAAAATGTTGGAATCAATTATTCAGGATGAAATAGCAGCGCATTTGGAAAGCAGTGACAGGATCGGTCCAAGTCAGCATGGCTTTATGAAGGGGAAATCATGCTTGACAAATATTCTGGAATTCTTTGAGGATGTAACTAGTAGAGTGGACAAGGGAGAACCAGTGGATGTGTTGTATTTGGACTTTCAAAAGGCTTTTGACAAGGTCCCACACAAGAGATTGGTGTGCAGAATCAAAGCACATGGTATTGGGGGTAATATATTGACGTGGATAGAGAACTGGTTGGCAGACAGGAAGCAGAGAGTCGGGATAAACGGGTCCTTTTCAGAATGGCAGGCAGTGACTAGTGGAGTGCCGTAGGGCTCAGTGCTGGGACCCCAGCTCTTTACAATGTACATCAATGATTTGGATGAAGGAATTGAGTGTAATATCTCCAAGTTTGCAGACGACACTAAACTGGGTGGCGGTGTGAGCTGTGAAGGGGACACTAGGAGGCTGCAGGTTGACTTGGACAGGTTAGGTGAGTGGGCAAATGCATGGCAGATGCAGTATAATGTGGATAAATGTGAGGTTATCCACTTTGGGGGCAAAAACGCGAAGACAGAATATTATCTGAATGGTGGCAGATTAGGAAAAGGGGAGGAGCAACGAGACCTGGGTGTCATGGTTCATCAGTCATTGAAAGTTGGCATACAGGTACAACAGGCGGTGAAGAAGGCAAATGGTATGTTGGTCTTCATAGCTAGGGGATTTGAGTATAGGAGCAGGGAGGTCTTACTGCAGTTGTACAGGGCCTTAGTGAGGCCTCACCTGGAATATTGTGTTCATTTTTTGGTCTTCTAATCTGAGGAAGGATGTTCTTGCTATTGAGGGAGTGCAGCGAAGGTTCACCAGACTGATTCCCGGGATGGCTGGACTGACATATGAGGAGAGACTGGATCAACTGGGCCTTTATACATTGGAGTTTAGAAGGATGAGAGGGGATCTCATAGAAACATATAAGATCCTGACGGGACGAGACAGGTTAGATGCGGGTTGAATGTTCCCGATGTTGGGGAAGTCCAGAACCAGGCATACAGTCTTGGGATAAGGGGTAGGCCATTTAGGACTGAGATGAGGAGAAACTTTTTCATTTAGAGTTGTTAACCTGTGGAATTCCCTGCCGCAGAGAGTTGTTGATGCCAGTTCATTGGATATATTCAAGAGGGAGTTAGATATGGCCCTTACGGCTAAGGAGATCAAGGGGTATGGAGAGGGGCAGGAAAGGGGTACTGAGGGAATGATCAGCCATGATCTTATTGAATGGTGGTGCAGGCTCGAAGGGCCGAATGGCTTACTCCTGCACCTATTTTCTATGTTTTATTCCTTCTCAGTATGAGGGTGCTGCTGGCAAGGCTAGCAGTTATTGCCCATCTGTAGTTGTCTTGAAAAGGTGGTGATACAACTGAGTCACTTCAGAGGGAACTGGACTTGCATATAGACCAGACCTGGTAAGGATGGGAGGTTTCTGTCCCTAAAGAGTATTCGTGAACGAGTTGGTATTTTATGACAGATTAATTGTCACTTTTTGCTAATACAAGCTTTTAATTTCCTTTTTTTTTTAAACTGAATTAAAATTTTCCAACTGCCATGGTGGAATTGGAACTCATTCTCTAGATTACTAGTCTAGTAACATAATCACTACACTACTGTACCATAATATATAATGAATATATCTGTGGTTATGGAGTCTGACATGCTATCTTCTGTTAACAACTTGCATTTATATAGTGCCTTTAATATTTTTTTAAAACTCCAATCAATGTTTCACAGAAGCATGATCAGAGAAAAATGGAAAACCGGGTCAAAGAAGTAGATATTGGAAGTAGCTAAAAGCTTGGTTAAAAAGTTTTAAGGAGGGTCTTAAAGGTGGAGTGCGAGGTGCAAAGGTACAGCGATAGAATGCCAGAGCTTGGGGCCTAGCCGACTGAAGGCACATCTGACAATGGTGGGGGAAAGGGAATGGTGGATGCACAAGGGGCCAGATTTGGAGGAATGCAGAGTTCTTGGCAGCTTGTAGGATTGGAGAAGGTTAGAGATAGAGAGGGGGATAGTCTGTGAAGGGATTGAAATACTAGGATGAGAATTTTGAATTTGAGGCTTTAGGGATTGGAAGCCACTGTAGGTCAGCAAGGAAGACAGTGATGGGTGTGTGGGATTTGGCTCTGGGATGGGATATAGACAAGAGTTTTGGATGAGCTGTAGTTGTTGGAGGATGTTAGGCTGGCCAGAAGAGCACTGGAATTGTCAAGTCTGGAGGTAATAAAAGCATGGATAAGGGTTTTGGCAGCAGATGGACTGAGGCTAAGGTGGAGACAGCTGATATGGCAGATTTGGAAGATGCAGATGGAGTGTTGGATGGGTGGTGTTGGGGCAGGGGGGTGGGGGGGGGGCGTAAGTTCAGCTTGGAGCCAAACAGGATGGTGAGGTTGCAAACAGTCTGGTTCAACCTGACGCTGTGTCTGGGAAGGGAATTGGTGCACAGGAATTGGCAGAGGCTGAAGATGATGGCATCGGTATACCTGATGTTTAACTGGAGTAAATTTGGGCTCATCCAGGACTATGTGTCAAATAAGCAGTCTGACAACACAGAAGCATAGAGGGCGTCGAGGAATAGTTTACCTGGGTGTTGTCAGTGGGCATGTGGATGGAACCTGATTGTGGATGATTTCGCCAAGGTGTAGCATGTAAATAAGGAAGGGCCTGGGCCCAGGTCCCCAAGGGTCTCGGATATGTGTTGAACAGATTTCCTCTTTCCAAATATATTTTCTCTGTATAGCCTGTTGAAAAACAGTACATGCTACAATATCAATCTTGGTTTAAAAAAACTATATTAAAATACTTGCAAAATTAAAATATTTGACTTTAGCCATCACTGTGTGTCATTATATGAATAAAGAGTGTAAGGTTTTTCCCTGTGGATTCAGGGAAATCATTGAATTGAAAGTTGAACAAATGAGAATTTAGTGATTCACTTAATGACATTTTATGAATTACACTCTCTCACCTACCCTGACTAGTTCAATTTTTGTAAGTAAGTCGGTTAGGTTTCATATGTGAACCTAGGCAGTGAGAAGTGGCAGGATGTTTGATTGCGAGACAGCAAATGAAGCCCAATTCTGTTCTTAGCCATCATTCACATACACACTTTTTGGCAGAATAATGATTAGGAATAGGAGCTGGCTGATCGGTTACCCGCCCTACCCCACAAGTGAAGAGGTCAATTGTCGCAAACCTCCTTCTACATTGGCTGAGAACATAAGAACATAAGAAATAGGAACAGGAGTAGGCCATACGGCCCCTCGAGCCTGCTCTGCCAATCAATAAGATCATGGCTGATCTGATCATGGACTCAGCTCCACTTCCCCACCCGCTCCCCATAACCCCTTATCGTTTATGAAACTGTCTATTTCTGTCTTAAATTTATTCAATGTCCCAGCTTCCACACTTCTCTGAGGCAGCAAATTCCACAGATTTACAATCCTCAAAGAAATTTCTCCTCATCTCTGTTTTAAATGGGCGGTCCCTTATTCTAAGATCATGCCCTCTAGTTTTAGTCTCTCCTGTTGTGTATCTGTAAAGCATGCACTCCCATATTCTGCCACCAGAGAGCGCATCCCCTGAAGTCCCAAGGGATCCCAGCATCCCTTGGGAGCACTGTATATAAGCCAGCCCCGAAGGCCTGTTACTCACTCTAGTGCCTTAAAGACTTTAACCTCCCTGTGTGCAGTCTCATCTGTGTTAGGAACACAACAACTGGTGACGAGAATACGAATCCAATGCAAAGATGCAGCAAACTGTGGGCATCCTACAGAAGTTCTCGGAGGGTGAGGACTGGGAAGCCTACGTCGAACGGCTACACCAATACATTGTGGCCAACGAGCTGGATGGAGAAGGAAGCGCTGTAAAAAGGAGAGTGGTCCTCCTCACGGTCTGCAGGGCACCGACCTACAGCCTCATGAAGAATCTTTTGGCTCCAGTGAAACCCACAGATAAGTTGTATGAGGAGCTGTGTACACTGGTTCGGGAGCATCTTAACCCGAGGGAGAGCGTGCTGATGGCAAGGTATCGGTTCTACACGTGCCAGCGATCTGAAGGTCAGGAAGTGGCGAGCTACGTCGCCGAGCTAAGGCGACTTGCGGGACAATGTGAGTTTGATGGCTACCTGGAGCAAATGCTCAGAGACTTTTTTGTACTGGGCATTGGCCACGAGACCATCCTACGAAAACTTTTGACTGTAGAGACACCGACCCTCAGTAAGGCCATTGCGATAGCACAGGTGTTTATGTCCACCAGTGATAACACCAAACAAATCTCTCAGCACACAAGTGCTAGCAATGTTCATAAATTAACTGGAACTGTGTTTGCGAGCAGAAATGTACAGGGCAAAAACCATGAGTCTGCAACTGCCAGCAGGCCTCAGGTGACCCAGATGACTCGGAGTCTGCAACAAAGGATGAATGCAAGGCAATTCACATCTTGTTGGTGTTGTGGAGGCTTCCATTCAGTCTATTCATGCCGCTTCAAAGGGTATGTTTACAAGAGCAGTGGAACAATGGGGCACCTCCAACGAGCTTGCAGACAAGCTGCAAGCTCTGCAAAACCTGCTAACCACCACGTGGCAGAGGAAGATCGGTCCATGGTGGATCAAAGCAATTTCAAGCCTCAGAGAGGAGGCAGATGCTGAAGTACATGGGGTGCACACATTTTCGATGAAATGTCCACTTATAATGCTAAATGTAAAATTGAATGGCTTACCCATAGCCATGGAACTGGACACTGGCGCTAGCCAATCCATCATGAATAAAAAGATGTTTGAGAGACTGTGGTGCAACAAGGCACGCAGACCAGCCCTGAGCCCCATCCACACGAAACTGAGAATGTACACCAAAGAGCTTATCACTGTCCTGGGCAGCGCCATAGTCAAGGTCACCTACGAGGGCACTGTGCATGAACTGCCACTCTGGATTGTCCCGGGCGACGGCCCCACATTGCTTGGAAGGAGGTGGCTGGGCAAAATCCGCTTGAACTGGGATGACATCCGAGCGCTATCACATGTCGATGAGGCCTCATGTACCCAGGTTCTAAACAAATTTCCATCCCTTTTTGAGCCAGGCATTGGAAACTTTTCCGGGGTGAAGGTGCGGATCCACTTGGTCCCAGAAGCACGACCCATTCACCACAAGGCGCGAGCGCTACCTCGCATGATGAGGGAAAGAGTGGAAATCGAGCTGGACATGCTGCAATGCGAGGGCATCATCTCCCCAGTGGAATTCAGTGAGTGGGCCAGCCCGATTGTTCCAGTACTGAAAAGTGATGGCATGGTCAGGATTTGTGGCGATTATAAAGTAACTATTAATCATTTCTCGCTACAGGACCAATACCCGCTACCTAAGGTCGATGACCTATTTGTGACGCTGGCAGGAGGCAAGACGTTCACCAAGCTCGACCTGACTTCAGCCTACATGACGCAGAAGCTGGAGGAGTCTTCGAAGGGCCTCACCTGCATCAACACACACAAGGGACTGTTCATCTGCAACAGATGCCCGTTTGGAATTCGGTCGGCTGCAGTGATCTTCCAGAGAAACATGGAGAGCCTACTCAAGTCGGTACCACGCACGGTGGTTTTTCAGGACGACACCTACAAAACCTGGAGGAGGTCCTCCAGCGACTGGATCATGTAGGGCTGCGGCTTAAGAGGTCGAAATGCGTCTTCATGGCAACAGAAGTAGTTTTTGGGGAGAAAGATCGCGGCGGACGGCATTCGGCCCACAGACGCCAAGACAGAGGCTATCAGGAACGCGCCCAGACCACAGAACATCATGGAGCCGCAGTCGTTCCTGGGACTCAACTATTTTGGTAACTTCCTACCGGAGTTAAGCACCCTCTTAGAGCCCCTACATATGTTATTGCGTAAAGGTGAGAACTGGGTATGGGAAAAAAACCAAGTAATTGCTTTTGAGAAAGCCAGAAACATTTTATGCTCCAACAAGCTGCTTGTATTGTACAACCCGTGTAAAAGATTTGTGCTAGCATGTGATGCATCGTCGTACGGCGTCTGGTGTGTATTACAACAAGCTAACATTGCGGGGAAGTTGCAACCTGTCACCTATGCCTCCAGGAGCTTGTATAAGGCCGAGAGGGCCTACAGCATGATTGAGAAAGAGGCATTAGCGTGTGTGTTTTCGGGGTAAAGAAAATGCATCAGTACCTGTTTGGCCTCAAATTTGAGCTGGAAACCGATCACAAACCCCTCATATCCCTGTTCGCTGAAAACAAGGGGAAAAATACTAATGCCTCAGCCCGCATACAAAGGTGGGCACTTGTGCCAGCGTATAACTATACCATCCGCCACAGGCCAGGCACCGAGAACTGTGCGGATGCTCTGTCGGCTACCATTGCCCACCATGGGGGTGGAAATGGCGCAGCCTGCAAACTTGTTGATGGTGGTGCAGCCTGCAGACTTGTTTTTGGTCATGGAAGCATTTGAAAATGATAAATCACCTGTTATGGCCCGCCAGATTAGGACTTGGACCAGCCAAGATCCTCTGCTGTCCCTAGTAAAAAACTGTGTACTGCATGGGAGCTGGGCCAGCATCCCTGTTGAAATGCAAGAGCTAATCAAGCCGTTCCAGCTGTGAAAGGACGAGCTGTCCATTCAGGCAGACTGCCTGTTGTGGGGTAACCGCGTAGTGCTACCCAAAAAGGGCAGGGAGACATTCATCTCGGATCTCCACAGTACACACCCGGGTATGATGAAAGCGATAACCAGATCCCACCTGTGGTGGCCCGGTATCAACTTTGACTTAGAGTCCCGTGTACGGCAATGCAGCATGTGTACTCAGTTGAGCAACGCGCCCAGAGAGGCACCACTAAGTTTGTGGTCCTGACCCTCCAGACCATGGTCGAGGATCCATGTTGACTATGCAGGCCCGTTTCTCGGTAAAATGTTCCTGGTGGTGGTGGATGCTTTTTCAAAATGGACTGAATGTGAAATAATGTCGGGAAGCACCGTCACCACCACCATTGAAAGCCTGCGGGCCATGTTTGCCACCCACAGCCTGCCTGACATACTGGTCAGTGACAACGGGCCATGTTTCACCAGTGCCGAATTTAAAGAATTCATGACGCGCAATGGGATCAAACATGTCACCTCGGCCCCGTTTAAACCAGCCTCCAATGGGCAGGCAGAGCGGGCAGTACAAACAATCAAACAGAGCCTCAAACAAGTCACAGAAGGCTCACTCCAAACCCGCCTGTCCCGAGTACTGCTCAGCTACCGCACGAGACTCCACTTGCTCACGGGTGCGCCCGGCTGAGCTACTCATGAAAAGGACACTTAAAACCAGACTCTCGCTGGTTCACCCCAACCTGCATGATCAGGTAGAGAGCAGGCGGCAGCAACAAAATGTAAACGATGGTCACGCCACTGTGTCACGGGAAATTGATCTGAATGACCCTGTGTATGTGCTAAACTATGGACATGGTCCCAACTGGATCGTGGGCATGGTGATAGCTAAAGAAGGGAGTAGGGTGTTTGTAGTCAAACTAGACAATGGACAAATTTGCAGAAAGCACCTGGACCAAACGAGGCTGCGGTTCACAGACTGCCCTGAACAACCCACAGCAGACACCACCTTTTTCGAGCCCACAACACACACCCAAAGGATCAATGACACTACCCCGGACCAGGAAATCAAATCCATCATGCCCAACAGCCCAGCAAGGCCAGGCTCACGCAGCAGCCCTGCAGGGCCAACAACAAGCCAGCCCAGCGAAAGCACAGCCAACACACCAGAACAGACATTTGTACCGAGGCGGTCCACCAGGGAAAGAAAGGCTCCCGACCACCTCACCTTTGGCCTTCCTGATCACTTCCTGTAACTGCATACTATCCTTTTGCGTTTCATGCACAAATACCCCCAGGTCCCGCTGTACTGCGGCACTTTGTAATCTTTCTCTATTTAAATAATAAATTGCTATTTGATTTTTTTTCTCACACTTTCCAACATTATATTGCATCTGCCAAATTTTTGCCCACTCACTTAGCCTATGTCCTTTTGCAGGATCAAACCCTAGGCATCTTGTTTGTCTCAGTTCCACACTTGTTTGCAAGTTTACCAACTGAGCTATGGGGATGGAAGTGCTCCCACAGCAATTTATAATGTTGATTGAGCATCTCTGCACAAAAAAAACACCTGCTGCATCACAACAGTACATTCAACTAAAAAGGAGGCCTTGAAAATGTCTGGAGTGTCACCCAGGTCGGGTGGCACCGTTTATTGTTTTTATGTTTTCACAGGTGAACTCAAAAGAGTTTCAACTAAAAAGGAAAAAAAAGGGCCTTGTAAATGTCTGGTGTGTCACCCAGGTCGGGTGGCACCGTTTAATGTTTTATGTTTTGCAGGTGAACTCCAAAAAGAGTTTCAACTAAAAAGGAAAAAAAAGGGCCTTGTAAATGTCTGGTGTGTCACCCAGGTCGGGTGGCACCGTTTAATGTTTTATGTTTTACAGATAAACTCTAAAAGAGTTTCAACTACACTTCAGGCCTTGTAAATGTCTGGCGTGTCATCCAGGTCGGGGGGCACGGATTAATGTTTATGTTTTTCAGGTAAACTCCAAAAGAGTTTCAACTACACTTCAAAAAGTAGCTGCAAAGCGCTTTGGGACGTCCTGAGGTCATGAAAGGTGCTATATAAATGCAAGTCTTACTTAAAAAAAAATGTCTGAACATTAAATGCACAATTCAATACCCATTTGGATGAGTCAGGTCAGTCTGCAGCTTTGGTCACTCATTGACGTCAACCTTACGGGGCGGGTAGGGGGAGGTGAAAGCCGCGCGTGCGCAGACGGAGTCTACGGGAAAAAGAGCTCAACCGCCATTTGGTTTCGCGGAGAAAGGACGTGAGGGAGAAAGCGAAAAAAATAGAAAGCTGCTCCTTCGGTCTTGAAGAATCGCCCAGGGTTGAAATAAAGTGAGAGGTTCGCTTGGCCGGAAAGAACGAATAGAAAAAAAAAATAATTACCTAAAGCACAGGGGGGGCCATGGACAAGAACGAGCTGGTGCAGAAAGCCAAGCTGTCCGAGCAGGCGGAGCGCTACGAAGACATGGCGGCCGCGATGAAGGCGGTAACCGAGTGGGGCGAGGAGCTGTCAAACGAGGAGCGCAACCTGCTCTCGGTGGCTTACAAGAACGTGGTGGGGGCCCGCCGCTCGGCCTGGAGGGTCATCTCCAGCATCGAGCAGAAAACCGGCGAGGGCGGTGGTAGCGAGAAGAAGCTGCACATGGTGAAGGAGTATCGGGAGAAGGTGGAGGCTGAGCTCCGCGATATCTGCAATGATGTGCTGGTAAGGAAACTGGGAGGCGGTTTACAGCCACCTTCAATTCATCAAATCTGCAAATCGGTTCAGTTGTGGGGGGTTTTTTTTAATGGGAAAAGGGGGCAACGAGCTGCAGGATCGGCTGTCACTGGCATGCCCCCAGGACATTTGGAAACCTGGTTTAATAACCATCTGCTGTTTGAAAGCGGTTCCTCTCCATCATCATCTCCCTCTCTGTGTACCAGACACGAGTAACCTGTAGAAAATGGAGGAGGACAACCTTTCCTCTGCATTGAGCTGCGGGTATCGGGCGGGGTGGGCGCTGATCAACGCCAACGTACTCCATGCAAAAACATTTCGCTCAGCGTCCTATGTATTCACATCGGTCTTTACCAGAGAAAGATAAATGATATATTCCATTTAAAAAAAAAAAGAAATAAAATTGACATTCATCAACCAGATTTGTAATTGTCAAGGCGTGATACCTTTCATTCATTCATTTGGAATGAAATGTTAATATTTGAAAATGAATGGACGTATTTTTAATATAAAACGATTTAAACGGTGCTGCAGTTTTTTTGGTATGAAATTACAATCTTGTTAAAGACACCCTTTGATGCCTCTGCCTGATATTTATCAGATTATAAGCATGGGAACATTGTGGAGGCTGGTCTTTAGGATAGGGGAGACTGTCATTAAATCAGCAAATTGCCATCTTTTTATGTGGCAAAGAACACCTTGCTTTCTGAGCAAAGGTGGAAATGGCGGAGTTGACTATGGCTGATGGTATAGGAATGATGAACTATATGAATATTTTCTTGCAAATCCTCCCAGTTACTGGCCACCGACGCATGTAGGTGACCTGTTCCGAGGTCAATAATCGCTAGGTGTGCAAGAGTGGGCCTGAGGGTGAATTGCTAATTCAATAAAAAAACATTTTTTATGTGGAAATGCATAGTCACCATTTAAGCACCATCCCAATGATCTACTGAGATTAGAAATTTACCAGATGGGATATCCTGTATTGTAATTAATTAGTAACATTTTATTATGCTTATTAGAAGTAACCATACACACAAAGCAATTGATTGTATATTATATACGAGTCTCCAAATAAACTGGCATGCATTTTTTGTCCAGTAATGTACTGTTTGAATAGCCAAGCCCAAGACTATTCATGAGAAAATTCCAACCTCTTGTCAAATTTTTAGTCATTCAGACTTTCAGGTTGTATAGTGAAAAGTTCAGTGTTCTTCGAGTGAAAGCAAATTGACAATGACTCACTTATGTGCACTTGCACAATGTTATAAGACTTGCCCTGTATTAAATCATGAGGAGCCCCTATTTAGCTAACTGGCCATACTTTGAAACTTAATACACGGAGAGCTAAAATTCAAATACTAGCAATTCTCATTAATTATATTTGCAGTAAGCAAGGCTTTGTGTCTTTGTGACTATTTTATAAGAAAGCTATTTTACACAAGATTTTTGGGTATAAAGAGTTATCTTTTATAAAACATTTAAAAATAAAATTCCAATAATTAACACCAGCTAAATGTAGCAGGGGCAACTAACTGCTGCTTGCCTTTAACATAGCCAAGTTTAGGATTTGATCCTGGTTGGAAGGGGAGTAGGAGATGTGGCCAAAGGTGCTGTTGAAATCTTAGGATTTATAGAAGAATTTTGAACGTGGGGAGAGATGTAGCAAGACAAAGATGCTTAGAGAGGAAGATCCAGAGTTTAGGGATTATTGAGCAAATTGGGCCTATGCTCTTGAGTTTAGAAGAATGAGAGATGATCTAATTGAAACATAGGATTCTGAGGGGGATTGACAGGGTAGATGCTGTGAGGTTGTTTCCCGGGCTAGAGAGGCTAGAACTAGGGGACATAGTCGCAGGATAAGGGGTCAGCCATTTAAGATGGAGATGAGGAGAAATTTCTTTTGTCGGATTGTGAATCTTTGGATTTCTCAACCCCAAAGGTCAGAATGCTGAATAGTTGAGTATATTAAAGGCTGAGATAGATAGATTTTTGGATTTTAGGGGAAATCAAGGGATTATGGAGATCGGGCAGGAAAGTGGCATTAAGGTTGAAGATCAGCCATGATCTTTTTGAATAGGCTCTCGAGGGGCTGTATCGTTTATTCCTGCTCCGAATTCTTGGTTATATGGCTGAAGATTCTGCCACTGATGATAAAGCAGACAGAATGGGGAACACAAAATGGAGTAGCTTTGGAAGAAAACGGTGCAGGAAGAAATCTTGGCTTGAGGAAGTTGCAACGGTCAGGAGGTAGTGAATTGTAGTAGAGATTTTCAAAATGAGAGAGAGTTTTGAAGTTGATAAAATGGGGAGCTAGGATTGGGTTGATTTTTAGTAGAATTTTGAATGGTATGGAATGCAGGTAGCACGGGGCGGGGGGACATTGGAAAATTGAAGTCTGGAGGTGATAAAGGTGTGGAAGAGACTTTCAGCACTAGTGGGGTGAGTTGAGGGCAGTTGGTAAGGACATCTGAAATGCTGTGCTCATAAGATGATTGTCCTTCCTTGTTACTATATAAATATGTACTCGAGAAATTGGTTCACCTGTGATTTAAGGTGGGGAATGAGTGACTTTGGGCATCAGATAATTAGTAACCTTTCAAATTGTTGATTGTACTTTAATTAGAACTAGTTCAACACTTCTTATGTACAATTACTGCACACCTTAGTTAAGGTGGAGGTAGAAGTTAAGGAGGAAGAGAGTGAAATATTGGATGGGATAAACATCGTAACAGAGGAAGTATTAAGAGGTTTGGTATCTTTAAAAGTCGATAAATTGCCAGGACTGGATGAAATATATCCTAGGCTATTAAAAGAAGCAAGAAAGGAAATTGCGGAGGCTCTGACCATCATTTTCCAATCCTCCCTGGCTTTTGGAGTGGTGCCAGAGGATTGGAGAACTGCTAGAATTGTACCATTGTTTAAAAAGGGAGGAAGGTGTAAACCGAGTAATTACAGGCCAGTTAGTTTAACCTCGGTGGTGGGCAAATTATTGGAATCTATTCTGAGGGACAGTATAAACCTTGATTTAGAAGGACAGATAGCATGGATTTGTTATGGGAAGGTCGTGTCTTACTAACTTGATTACATTTTTTGAGGAGGTAACGAGGGTCGATGAGGGCAGTGTGTTTGATATAGTCTACTATAGCATTTGCTGAGGTCCCACATGGCAGGCTGATCAAAAAGTAAAAGCCCATGGGATCCAAGGGAGAGTGGCACATTGGATCCAAAATTGGCTCAGTGGCAGAAAGCAAAGGGTAATGGTTGACTGGTGTTTTTGTGACTGGAAGGCTGTTTCCAGTGGGGTTCCACAGGGCTCGAAACTTGGTCCCTTGCTTTTTGTAGTATAAATGATTTAGACTTGAATGTAGGGGGCATAATAAAGAAGTTTTCACAGATGATACAAAAATTGACTGTGGTTGACAGTGAAGAGTTGGGTTGCAGGAAGATATCGATGAACTGGTCAGTTGGGCAGAAAAGTGGAACATGGAATTCAATCCGGAAAAGTGTGAGGTAATGCTTTTAGGGAGGGGCAACAAGGCAAGACAATAAATGAGAGGATACTGAGATGTGGAGGAACAGAAGGACCTTGGCGTGTATGTCCACAGATCCTTAAAGGTAGCAGGACAGGTCGATAAAGTAGTTAAAAAGGCAAACTGAATGTTTTCCTTTAATAGCTGAGGCATAGAATATAAGAGCAGGGAGGTTATGCTTGAACTGTATACAACACTAATTAGACCACAGCTAGAGTACTGCGTGCAGTTCTGGTCACTACATTACAGAAAGGTGTGATTGCACTAGAGAGGATGCAGAGGAGATTTACGAGGATGTTGCCAGGACTGGAAAAGTTTAGCTATGAGGAAAGATTGGATAGGCTGGGGTTGTTTTCTTTGGAACAGGAGGCCAAGGGAAGATTTAGTTAAGCTGTATAAAATTATGAGGGGCCTAGATAGAGTGGATAGGAAGGACCTATTTCCCTTAGCAGAGGGGTCAATAACCAGGGGGCATAGATTTAAAGTAATTGGTTGAAGGATTAGAGGGGAGATGAGGGGAAAAAAATTTGCTGAGGGTGGTGGGGGTCTGGAACTCACTACCTGAAAGGGTGGTAGAGGCAGAAACCCTCATCACATTTAAAAAGTACTTGGATAGAGCTCTGACTTACAGGCTACAGACCTAGTGCTGGAAGGTAGGATTAGGCTGAGTAGCTCTTTTTCGACCGACACGGACACGATGGGCCGAATGGCCCCCTTCTGTGTCGTAATCGTCTATGATTCTACCTAAAAGTTTAAAAAAAAACCAATACAATATTTTATCATTTTATAAAGCTAGCTTTAAAATATTGAATATGGTAAACAAGATGAAATTCCTTCACCTCGAATTCTGCTCAAACAATTTGTACATTTGCAGACTTAGCAAGTCTGAACATTTTGCTAATCTGGGTTGATGGTTCCAGGATTTGAATCTCTTTACCCACCTTTTCTCACTAGTGTTGGGCTGCAGTTTCATAGACGACTCAAGTATCTCACCCATATTGTTCATGTGTGAGCCCCTTGTTCATGTGTGAGCCTAGTCTGTGAGTGCTGACGAGTTGTACAACTGTGAGGGCATTACAGCCATGCCAGATCCTGTCCTCCCCCAACACACACACTCTTAGACTTCCTGGCAAGTGATACTGGATAGTGATCAGAAGTGAGCACTTCGGTTGACACTCCTTCCCCAGCCTGAGGCATTGCGGCCAATTGCAGCACCCCTACTGCTGTCCAGGCTGAGATTAGTTGGCTCTGCATAAACTAGGGACTAAACCTGGCACTTTCCTGGCAGATTGTATCTGGATGTTGATTTCACAAGTAGATTTAATACTTAAAGAAAATACGATGTAACTGGCACCCCCCTAGGGATGAATTTGGGATATATGGTGCCTGCAAGTAATGTAGACTCCCGACACATTGTTTTGTCCCCATTTTGAACTTTTTCTTTGCTTTGTGTCTCCTTTAGCCATATTTTATTCTTGGCTGAGAGGTGGGCGGATAACCCACTCTCTGGCTTCTTCAATGCTTCTTTGTAATTCCCCATTAGTCTGCACAAGAGGCCTAGGATGACTCAACTGATTGAAATTTTACTTAAAAATTTGTTTAGTTGGAAGTGATTAGCATCTTTGTCCCTACTATGATATCAGACTCCAGAGCTTAAAACTTTGGGATCTTTCTGGCTTCCAGAAGTTGTAGATCGACATACCACATTGAAGAATTAACGTAGAATCTGTACTTGGGTCTTGTTTGAACTGGATTCCACTGTGCCAGTTTTGAATATTTTAAGAATATGTAGTAGGCCACAATCCCAATATCTGTTAATTTTTCCGTTAAAACAAGCTCAGGCATGCATTTTTACTGGCTGTTGAGCTGGCAGGCTATGGAACGATGTGCCTGTTGGGGGCCACAATTGGGGTGGGGAGGGAGAATGTGGTCTACAAGTAACCTCCAGTAGCACTGCATTATAGAGCATATACATGTAAATAGGTGTGGTGTTGCTATTTTTCAGTGACTGTATTTAGTTGCTGAAATTCTAAACAACAGCATTACAATACAAAATGCCCTTGTCAAATGTCTTAAATATTCGATGTCTGCTCCGGACCAGTTATTACCAAAACATTGAACTTTCCTCCTGTGACATGTTTAAATTAAATCAGCAGTATTTTTAACGAAAGACAGACCTTGCATTTATATAGTGCCGTTCACATCCTGAGGATGTCCCAGAGCACTTCACAGCCAATGAATTGCTTTTTGAAGTGTAATCACTTATGTAGGTAAATATGGCAGCCAATTTGTGCACAGCAAGGTCCCAAAAATGGCAGAGATAAATAAGCAGCTGATCTACTTTTTGTGTTGGTTGAGGAGTAAATGCTAGGCAGGGCACTGGGAGAACTTCCCAGCTCCCCTCAGTTGTGTCATGGGATCTTTTATTCCCACCCGAGAGGACAGATGGGCCTTGCTTTACTGTATCCTCCAAAAGATAGTACCTCTGACAGTGCAGCACTCCCCTACTACTGCACTGAAGTGTCAGCCTAGATTATGTGCTCAAGTCCTGGTGAGTGGATCTGAACCAACGATCATCTGACTTGGGCGGTAATACAGTATTACCACTGAGATAAGGTTGCAACTTTACTGTGTATGAGTTATAATTTTAGAACTGCTGTTTCAGCATCAAGACAGTACTCCTAAAAGACAATGACAACAACAACTTGTATTTATGTAGGGCCTTTAACGTAGTGAAACATCCCAAGGCACTTCACAGGAGTATTATGAGACCATAATTTGACACCGAGCCACATAAGGAGAAATTAGGGCAGGTGACCAAAATCTTGGTCAAAGAGGTAGGTTTTAAGAAGAGCCTTGAAGGAGGATAGAAAGGTGGTGAGGTCTAGGCAGGGAGTTCCAGAGCTTGGAGCCGAGGCAACAGAAGGCACACCCACCAATGGTTGAGCAATCTATAATCAGGGATGCTCAAGAGGGGCAGTATTAGAAGAGAGCAGACATCTCGGTGGGGGGGGGGGGGCGGTATGGGACTGGAGGAGATTAGAGATAGGGAGGAGATTACAGAGATAAGAGGGGCGAGGACATGGAGGGATTTGAAAACAAGGACGAGAATTTTGAAATCTAGACAATTGTTTATTCCTTCCATCAGTTACCGAATCTGAGAAATTCTTCGCTCTTGCTGCTGAGTGTAGGGGTAGTTTTGGTGAGCTTTGAGCTGCTCTTGTAATAAGTCAGAAGTAGTTGGAACATTTATATTTAACTCCTCTATCTTTGCACAAAGTGAATAATCTCAAACTAGGTTTTTTCTTTACTGTTTGCTAAATATTTAGTTGCAATTTACAGATCAATATTTTAAACCATTCAATTTAATACAAATGAAACATAAAACAAGTTAAAAGAAATGCAGTACTGAATAAAATGAATATTGATCTGTTAATGGTCATATTTAATGGTGAGAAGAGTTTTACTCTGTGTATAAAATATTTAACAATGCAGTGTACCAGAACCTGGAGGTGAAGAAAACTGCTGTCATTGGACAAGGCCTATTTCAAGCCTGGGCATTTTGGTAATGTTAAAGATCCAATGTGCAACACACTGCAAGGGTAACTGGATGGTTGGCAGATCAGAGCTGTTATACTCCCTTTTCTAGTTTTGGCACCAAAAATCAGTTGAGTGCAGACAAGGAGATTCCAGCTCTGTATTGTCCACTTCTGGTATAAAAATAACATCTGGCTGAGTCTTGAATCTGTAACTTGAAAAATATCACTCACCTGAGATATGTTTACATGATTATGAACAAGCTTTTCTTTTCCATGGCCAAACAAAAAAATATCAGCGTCAGCCCCAAAAAATAATATTCGTACTTCTCAGCTGTTTGACACTCCCTGATAAAGTAGATAATACCAATCGACTACAAAGCATTCACATTTACACTTTGAACCTTTAATCTCTCTCGTCTATGCCTGTTTGCATGCCCTTTCAAATGATCATTATCAGCTAATCATAAATGCAAAAAAGACATGGTTCAAGATGTTTGTAATTCCAAAGTTTGTTAAAGGTGTTGAAATTGCTGATGGCTTTATGGGGATAGGGGGAGAAACCATCGCTTATCTACCGCCTAGGGAGAGGGAGGCCCAGTACTTGGAGCTGTAGAGCAATGCGTTTCTAACCCCCAAATTAGGAATTTGAATACCACCCTCAAAAAAAGATGTAAAATTCACTTATTTTTGGCGATTTCCAGATGGTTTGGTAAAGTGCCTTGCAGCATGTCCTTGTCACAAATGCACTTCCTAATGGGTAATTCTGCATAAGTCAGTGGCCCAGATTGTCCTGTTGTTCTTGCTGAAGTATGTTAGTTGAAAAAGCAACAGTGATGGAATAGGGAGCTATTCTATGGACATTGTCTCCTGGTCTGATTATCTCCTGCCCTCTATCCCACTTCACCTGAAGAGTACACGTTTTGATTCTCCATGTGCAACATCACAAAAGATCAACTACGTTCGTTGGTTTAACTATCCTCAACTGAAAAGATTTTAAGATGTACTGTTTGGCTATAAAAGGCATGCTCTTGAAAAATAAATAGAACAATAGCACCTGAATTGGTGTTGATGCAAATATTTGACAGCCTTCATTTTACACTTCCATCTGACTGCACATTCTATCTGCCTAGTTTCAAACCCCAGGAAATGTTATGAGCTATTCTATAAATGTATCCATTGCACGATTGAAAAGTGCGTTAAAGGAATTGTTTTAATGGATAACGCTAATATAACCGTGAACACTTGTGGGGCTGTGATTATGTTTTAATACACTGGACTGTATTTGGCGAGTGAGCCCCATCACAATATGTACACATTTGGAGTCAGGAATGCCATAAATCTAATAGAGACCAAAAATTCAAAACCAAGATCACATCACCTGAACCTTGAGATTAATCCCATTTGATATTCCGTAGTGTTGTATAATTAGAACACTTTTTCTTTCTTCACAGATGCTGCCTGAACGACAGTGTTTCCAGCTATTTCTGTGTTTATTTCTGCATCTGCGTTATTCTGCTTTTTGTTTCCAGCAGGGGTTATTGGATTGGGAATGGGAACCATTTTTGATTTTTTTTTTTCTTCGTGTCCCCGCTGAAGAAAAATCTGAGACACATATGCCACATGTACTGCCCCACACAAGTTAACTCAGCAGAGGCCAGGAATCGAGCCTGAAACCTTCCTGATCTCCATTTCTCATTACCCCACTGGATGGTGCATTTATCTAATAAGTAATCAACAAAAAAAGAACTTGCATTTATATAATACCTTGCATATCCTCAGGATATCCCATTGTGCTTCACAGACAATTAATTACTTTTGAAGTGAAATCATTATTATGTGGGCAAATGCAGCAGCCAATTTGCACCAACAAGGTTAAACAAACAGCAATGAGATAAATAACCTGTGTTGGTGGTGGTGATTTGAGGGATGATACCTGGAGGACACTACTCCTTCAAATATTCCTGTGGAATCTTTATGTCCATCAGTTTCAATGTTTACATAGCAGATCCCACACAAGAGATTAATGTGCAAAGTTAAAGCACGTGGGATTGGAGGTAGTGTGCTGACGTGGATTGAGAACTGGTTGGCAGATAGGAAGCAAAGAGTAGGAGTAAATGGGTACTTTTCAGAATGGTAGGTAGTGACTAGTGGGGTACCGCAAGGTTCTGTGCTGGGGCCCCAGCTGTTTACACTGTACATTAATGATTTAGACGAGGGGATTAAATGTAGTATCTCCAAATTTGTGGGTGGCAGTATGAGCTGCGAGGAGGATGCTATGAGGCTGCAGAGTGACTTGGATAGGTTAGGTGAGTGGGCAAATACATGGCAGATGAAGTATAATGTGGATAAATGTGAGGTTATCCACTTTGGTGGTAAAAACAGAGACAGACTATTATCTGAATGGTGACAGATTAGGAAAAGGGGAGGTGCAACGAGACCTGGGTGTTACGGTACATCAGTCATTGAAGGTTGGCATGCAGGTACAGCAGACGGTTAAGAAAGCAAATGGCATGTTGGCCTTCATAGCGAGGGGATTTGAGTACAGGGGCAGGGAGGTGTTACGACAGTTGTACAGGGCCTTGGTGAGGCCACACCTGGAGTATTGTGTACAGTTTTGGTCTCCTAACTTGAGGAAGGACATTCTTGGTATTGAGGGAGTGCAGCGAAGGTTCACCAGACTGATTCCCGGGATGGCAGGACTGACATATCAAGAAAGACTGGATCAACTGGGCTTGTATTCACCGGAGTTCAGAAGAATGAGAGGGGATCTCGTAGAAACGTTTAAAATTCTGATGGGTTTAGACAGGTTAGATGCAGGAAGAATGTTCCCAATGTTTGGGAAGTCCAGAACCAGGGGTCACAGTCTAAGGATAAGGGGTAAGCCATTTAGGACCGAGATGAGGAGAAACTTCTTCACCCAGAGAGTGGTGAACCTGTGGAATTCTCTACCACAGAAAGTTGTTGAGGCCAATTCACTAAATATATTCAAAAAGGAGTTAGATGTAGTCCTTACTACTAGGGGGATCAAGGGGTATGGCGAGAAAGCAGGAATGGGGTACTGAAGTTTCATGTTCAGCCATGAACTCATTGAATGGTGGTGCAGGCTCGAAGGGCCGAATGGCCTACTCCTGCACCTATTTTCTCTGTTTCTATGATTCATTGACATTACTGCAGATTTGGAAAAGAAAATAGCTGATTACCATTTTCATACCTCTAGATAATCACCATCAGTGCCCGTATTACTCATTGAGGCTGATCAGTTACCTGTTTTTCTCCTCAACCCCTTGCCAAGACTAGCTGTTTCACTTGGCAGTGCAGCAGAGAACTAAGACGAAAGCAAAAGCACTGACTCAGCCAATTTAGACAGTCAGTAGCTAAGCCCTGTAGACCCAGGTTTGACCTTGGGACTGTACTGAGTTAGCTGGTTATAGCTGGGATTGCAGTATAGGTTCTACAACTGTCTTCTGTGCCCTGGGCTAGTGAACAGAAGGTAGACCAGGATTCCTGATTCCTACCCAATGACCCTTGCTAGAAGAGCTAGTACATAGATGTCCGGTGAAGACAGGGTTAGTTTTGCTGCCTTTGGGTGAATAGGCTGCCAACACTGACTCAGGATTCACTTGAAAAGTGGTTACTTGGCTGAAGTATTGATGGCATCTGAGGAACCATTTCTCCACAAAGGTGCAGCTTCAATAGAGGAAGGGAGAGAATTTGTGGGAAAAGTGAAGCAGGCAATAAAAGCAGAGGGTATTTCAAAATTAGAACAAATGATACATAACCCAGCTCTTGTGCAGATTGAATCATTCAGTCAACACTCTAACCTTATTAATATACTTGATCATAAGCTAGGACTTTGAGATCACTAATTTATAGTTTTAAATCAGCATTCTTAAACAGGACTTTGCAATTGCAATAAGGATGGTGTGTTCTTTGAATACAGCCCAAGACAATGTTAATTGAAGACATTTTTGGATTCCTTACCCGCAACACTTTTTAAAAGCAAGATCGACACATTTTTTTAAAATTGTAATTTCAAGATCTTCCCCCACCCCAAATGTAGATCATTACTGCATCAACTATATGTTGTGATTGTCTGGCAGCTTGGCCGTGTTTCCAAAATGGGGGTTCTGACCATTTTAAGGACAGATCGGGTCAGTAACTGGGCCGAATGGTAATTTCCTGTTACTAAAAATCCCTATCTTTGTTTTTAATGGAGGTACTTGTGTTGTGAACAAAAACATAATTTTAAACAAATCATTTTTTACTAACTGTAGCTTGTTTATATTGCCCATAAGTTAATAAACATTATGAAGATTATTTGATCTTATTTCTAGTGCTTTTGCTACAAGTACGTATTTACATCGCCTTCAGCTTTAGAATAATTTTTTCTTTCTTAATTAAATGAAGTAGCAGAAGTATATGGGAAGTATTTTCTGCGAATGCCAGGATATAATGGATTAACCAAATCCTTTGGGAAATTCATTTCTAATGTTATCCTACATTTAGTATCGCTGCAGAAACAGCACTGCAAAATACAAAATTGCTTTGTAACAAATAACAAGCAAAGTAAGCAGATCAGCTGCCCTTTAACTCTCTTGGGTCCCATCTGTTTTAAAATCTCGATGTCAGTAAAACAAAGCATCTGTGCTACATGCTATCTGGATGCAAAATGATCCTATTGATTATTTCAATAATATTCTGTTTGCTAAATATGTATCGATCTGTTCTAATTCTATGCAAAGTCAGTTCTTAATATGTAAAGTGTGGTCACCTGCTTCCTTATATTATGTGGGTTCTATATTTTTAATGTATCTACTGCACAAGTTCTAATTTAAATAGTGCTCCAGGGCCCAAGTTTCGGGCTGCGCCTAGAACGGCGCAGTCCCGACCTGGATGCCTGTTTTTCGCGCCACAAAGTGCGCCTTAAAAAAAATCTCCAGATTCTCCACCTCTCTGCAGGTCCTCTGGCCCTCGGCGCAGCGCAGTATGAGCTGTAGGGGGCGGAGCCAGGTCCCTGCGCCGAAAACAGTGCCGGGACCTCTGCACAAGTGCGCTACAGTGGGCGCGCAAGTGCAGTAGCTCCAGGCGCCCGAAACTGTGTGGGAGGGGCCCGAAGCACGCAGCCCCTAGCCCTGGCCGAATGGCCTCACTGGGGCTGCGTGAATAAGGCTCCTCCCACGGCCAGCTCCTGTTTCCTCCCGACCCGACACGACTCCCGCCTCCGGACCGGACCCGACACCCGCTCCCCCCGGACCCGACCCGACACCCAAACCACACACCGCCCGCCCCCCCCGCCACCCGGGACTGGATCCGACCTGACCTCCCTCCCCCTGACCCGAACCGAATCGACCTCCCTCCCACCACCCCCCCGTCCGACCCGACCCAACGCCACCTACCTGTAAATCTGGCGCTGGGGACAGGCCCTGCCCGAAGTCTCAGACCCGGCCTGTTCAGCCTCCTTCCCCCTTCTCCTCCTCCCCACCTCCCCCCCCCCCCCCCCCCCGCAATCTCCTCCCTCTTCCCACCCCCCTAATCTCCTCTCCTCCCCCTCTCTCTCCTCCCCCCCAATCTCCTCTCCTCCCCCCCCAATCTCCTCTCCTCCCCCCCCCAATCTCCTCTCCTCCCCCCCCAATCTCCTCTCCTCCCCCCCAATCTCCTCTCTCCCCCCCCAATCTCCTCTCCTCCCCCCCCAATCTCCTCTCCTCCCCCCCCAATCTCCTCTCCTCCCCCCCCAATCTCCTCTCCTCCCCCCCCAATCTCCTCTCCTCCCCCCCCAATCTCCTCTCCTCCCCCCCCAATCTCCTCTCCTCCCCCCCCCAATCTCCTCTCCTCCCCCCCCAATCTCCTCTCCTCCCCCCCCAATCTCCTCTCCTCCCCCCCCAATCTCCTCTCCTCCCCCCCCAATCTCCTCTCCTCCCCCCCAATCTCCTCTCCTCCCCCCCCAATCTCCTCTCCTCCCCCCCCCAATCTCCTCTCCTCCCCCCCCAATCTCCCTCTCCTCCCCCCCCAATCTCCTCTCCTCCCCCCCAATCTCCTCTCCTCCCCCCCCAATCTCCTCTCCTCCCCCCCCAATCTCCTCCTCCCCCCCCCAATCTCCTCTCCTCCCCCCCAATCTCCTCTCCTCCCCCCCCAATCTCCTCTCCTCCCCCCCCAATCTCCTCTCCTCCCCCCCCAATCTCCTCTCCTCCCCCCCCAATCTCCTCTCCTCCCCCCCAATCTCCTCCTCCCCCCCAATCTCCTCTCCTCCCCCCCAATCTCCTCTCCTCCCCCCCCAATCTCCTCTCCTCCCCCCCCAATCTCCTCTCCTCCCCCCCCAATCTCCTCTCCTCCCCCCCCAATCTCCTCTCCTCCCCCCCCAATCTCCTCTCCTCCCCCCCCAATCTCCTCTCCTCCCCCCCCCAATCTCCTCTCCTCCCCCCCCAATCTCCTCTCCTCCCCCCCCAATCTCCTCTCCTCCCCCCCAATCTCCTCTCCTCCCCCCCAATCTCCTCTCCTCCCCCCCCCCAATCTCCTCTCCTCCCCCCCCCCAATCTCCTCTCCTCCCCCCCCCAATCTCCTCTCCTCCCCCCCCAATCTCCTCTCCTCCCCCCCCAATCTCCTCTCCTCCCCCCCCAATCTCCTCTCCTCCCCCCCCAATCTCCTCTCCTCCCCCCCCAATCTCCTCTCCTCCCCCCCCAATCTCCTCTCCTCCCCCCCCCAATCTCTCCTCCCCCCCCAATCTCCTCTCCTCCCCCCCCAATCTCCTCTCCTCCCCCCCCAATCTCCTCTCCCCCCCCCAATCTCCTCTCCTCCCCCCCCAATCTCCTCTCCTCCCCCCCCAATCTCCTCTCCTCCCCCCCCAATCTCCTCTCCTCCCCCCCAATCTCCTCTCCTCCCCCCCAATCTCCTCTCCTCCCCCCCCAATCTCCTCTCCTCCCCCCCCAATCTCCTCTCCTCCCCCCCCAATCTCCTCTCCTCCCCCCCCAATCTCCTCTCCTCCCCCCCAATCTCCTCTCCTCCCCCCCCAATCTCCTCTCCTCCCCCCCCAATCTCCTCTCCTCCCCCCCAATCTCCTCTCCTCCCCCCCCAATCTCCTCTCCTCCCCCCCCAATCTCCTCTCCTCCCCCCCCAATCTCCTCTCCTCCCCCCCAATCTCCTCTCCTCCCCCCCCAATCTCCTCTCCTCCCCCCCCAATCTCCTCTCCTCCCCCCCCAATCTCCTCTCCTCCCCCCCCAATCTCCTCTCCTCCCCCCCATCTCCTCTCCTCCCCCCCAATCTCCTCTCCTCCCCCCCCAATCTCCTCTCCTCCCCCTTCTCCCCCAATCTCCTCTCCTCCCCCCCCAATTTCCTCTCCTCCCCCCCCAATCTCCTCTCCTCCCCCCCAATCTCCTCTCCTCCCCCCCCAATCTCCTCTCCTCCCCCCCCAATCTCCTCTCCTCCCCCCCCAATCTCCTCTCCTCCCCCCCAATCTCCTCCTCCCCCCCCCAATCTCCTCTCCTCCCCCCCCAATCTCTCTCCTCCCCCCCCAATCTCCTCTCCTCCCCCCCAATCTCCTCTCCTCCCCCCCCAATCTCCTCTCCTCCCCCCCCAATCTCCTCTCCTCCCCCCCCAATCTCCCCCTCTCCTCCCCCCCCAATCTCCTCTCCTCCCCCCCCAATCTCCTCTCCTCCCCCCCCAATCTCCTCTCCTCCCCCCCAATCTCCTCTCCTCCCCCCCAATCTCCTCTCCTCCCCCCCCAATCTCCTCTCCTCCCCCCCCAATCTCCTCTCCTCCCCCCCCAATCTCCTCTCCTCCCCCCCCAATCTCCTCTCCTCCCCCCCCAATCTCCTCTCCTCCCCCCCCATCTCCTCTCCTCCCCCCCCCCAATCTCCTCTCCTCCCCCCCCCCAATCTCCTCTCCTCTCCCCCCCCCAATCTCCTCTCCTCTCCCCCCCCAATCTCCTCTCCTCTCCCCCCCCCAATCTCCTCTCCTCTCCCCCCCCCAATCTCCTCTCCTCTCCCCCCCCAATCTCCTCTCCTCTCCCCCCCCAATCTCCTCTCCTCTCCCCCCCAATCTCCTCTCCTCTCCCCCCCCCAATCTCCTCTCCTCTCCCCCCCCAATCTCCTCTCCTCCCCCCCCAATCTCCTCTCCCTCCCCCCCCAATCTCCTCTCCCCCCCCCCCAATCTCCTCTCCCCCCCCCCCATCTCCTTCCTCCCCCCCCCCATCCTCCTTCCTCCCCCCCCCCCATCTCCTTCCTCCCCCCCCCCCATCTCCTTCCTCCCCCCCCCCATCTCCTTCCTCCCCCCCCCCCCATCTCCTTCCTCCCCCCCCCCCATCTCCTTCCTCCCCCCCCCCCCCCCCATCTCCTTCCTCCTCCCCCCCCCCATCTCCTTCCTCCTCCCCCCCCCCCATCTCCTTCCTCCTCCCCCCCCCCATCTCCTTCCTCCTCCCCCCCCCCCATCTCCTTCCTCCTCCCCCCCCCCATCTCCTTCCTCCTCCCCCCCCCCCATCTCCTTCCTCCTCCCCCCCCCCATCTCCTTCCTCCTCCCCCCCCCCATCTCCTTCCTCCTCCCCCCCCCATCTCCTTCCTTCCTCCCCCCCCCCATCTCCTTCCTCCCCCCCCCCATCTCCTTCCTCCTTCCCCCCCCCCCCCCCAATGTCCTTCCCCCCCCCTCCCCCTCTCTCCCCCTACCCTTGCTGTCAGAAACACAGACACTGACAGACAGAGAGATAGAGACACTGACAGAGACACACTGAGGGGGGCATCCCAGCACGCTGTTGGAGGGCTCCCGGTGCTGCAGTCGGTAAGTAGAAAATGTTTTATTTATTGATTTAAAAAAAAATATATTATTAATTTTTTTTGATTGATTTATTGGTTGATTTATTGATGTATTTATCATTTATTTGTAAAACTGAAGTGTTTAATGTTTGTAAACTTCCCTTTAAACACCCCCCCCACCATTCCCTACACCTGATTTGTAACCTACGCCTGATTTTCTAAAGTGTAGACAAGGTTTTTCGAGCGTACAAACTTACT